>NW_025784437.1:0-26872 GCF_021130785.1 Homalodisca vitripennis
AAACTATATAACTAATTTTAAAGTTGTATATTCGGTAGAAATACGTTTAGGCTTATTTTAAACTCAAATTAAACGTGTACTTTAATTTAAAGAAGCTGTTTATTCCGATAATAATAAACCATTTAGAGGATCAAATAGCTCGCCACTACAAGTATCAGAGAAACCATCTTGTCACCTCCACACCTGCTTGTATGCAATGATATGAAAGAAGTATCGCTTCCCTTCTCAAGCTTACTAAATACGCTACAAATGTTTAAGTTTACGTTAAAAACTAACTATAATATTTTACTTAAATTTAATTTGCGAGTACCTTAGTTGTGAGTTAATAGGTTTCTAAAGAAAGAAATGAATATGTAAGAGTATGTATCAAATATGATTCTGTAATATTTATGGTAACAAAGTCTTATGAGTGTAGTGGCAGAAAGATTGAAGTATATAAGATTTTATAAATTTAATATTAATAATATAATTTTAATTATATATATATAAATATATAATATATTATATACATTTAATTATATTATATTTTATATATACTTTATATATTTACATTTTTAATTATATCATATATATATATATATAATGTTTGTATAGATTTTTATTTCATTTAAATCTTTTTAGTGTTGGAACCAACACAACATAATGTCATTGCAGGGGTAACTAAACCTTTTACATCTTAAAGATGAAACCACGCAATCTTACAATTTACATTTGAAAAAGTAAAAAAGTTATATCATTATTTTTCAGATTACTCCGTTTGTTTACCAATTGTTATCCTGTATTTTTCTCATATATAATAATTGCACAGTTTTAATAACTGTTAACTAATTAAAACCAATGAAAACTTTTATTGTTAATTTGCTGCTCTCTTACCTCATATTATACCTCATCAAAGCGTTATTCACTTCAAACATGATGATACTTATATACTAAGTTTCAAGTCCTCCTTAGGATCTTTCTATCTAAAATTTATCTTATAAACCCAGAGTTATGACCCGATTTAAAGAAGTACCCATTGTTGTCCTTATACAATACATTTTTTTCTCTACATTAAATTAAATAAATATAAAAAAAACCAAAACAATTTTTTTTTTTATGAAGAGTTTTTTACAAATATAACTAATGTTTTATTTTCAAAGCTTTTGTATTCTGAAATTGTTTTGATATGCATTTTTTTACATCATAACCAATTAAGTTTAATTTAAGCTAGTATTTAATTTTTTTAATATCATTAGTTTTTTAAACAAGAGATTAATAGTGTTGACACACGGATGTCATATTTTTTTTATACACAAATGAAGATAAGCCTACTACTGAATTAATACGGTTCGGTTACTTGAATAGTATGGTCTAGATATCTGACAAAACAAGTATCTGCACAATTTAAATATTGTATACTAATTATACTTAAAATTATGGTTTTAATTAAAAAGAAAATAAGTTGGAAAAATTTTGGGGTTCTTCCATATGAATGAGTGACATGTGTCTTCTTTAACTTTGATACGGACTAACATGTTAATGGTTTAAAATGTAGCTAAAAGTACGCAATTATTTTATATACACATTTTTACTTTTAGTGGTATAGTAAATTGAGTTAAATCTCGAGAAAATGTAAAGCCGTAATATTACTCTCAGAATATATCAAAATCTCGGCAAAAATAAAATGTTAAATGCATTGCTATAAAACCACACGCTGCGGAGGACTTCCTTAATACAGTTCGGCGTTTGAATGTTAAAAGTGACACTTCATCTTCGTTTAAGCCTTCAAGTGATACAGTATGTTTCCTTGAAAAACTCGTTCCAAACGAGGGACGTGTGTTGAGAGAGGGGAGGGACAATATTAGTGTTTTTAGTGGGGAGCAGCGCGGTCGGCTGGCAGCGGCCAGGGACTCTGAAACAAACAACAAAGGGTTGCCCTCAAAACCTGCCCCGATGTAATTATTAAACAATGGTTGTGAATAATTTTACATTCGTTCTTGACTCGGCACTGTTAACGGTTTTGAATACGTGTCATGTTTTTGATTATTTTACATCACACAGCTTCTTTATGTAAATCAATATGACGTTTTCGATTACCGAAAAATAGCCCATAATGTACTTTAAAATTATGTATATTGCAATATAAGCACTTGAAATGTACGTCCTTTGAACAAAAAAATAAATAATGAAAAAACAAAAAGCTTCAATGATGATTTGCAGATAAAATCAAGTTATGATGGAAAAAAAAGGTTGTAAGGAAATTGGAGAAATCTAACTGTAGGCAGTAAATGGATCGTTACTTATTGTTTACAAGCAATTTTAAACTCGAGTCAAGTAGTACTGCATGACTTAGAAGAAATTTATGTAATGTAAAGGATATAAAGGTTGATGTCCAGAAAACAGATAAAGTAGTTTAAGTTACGACATGGACGCGATGATGAACATTCTTTCCCAGTAAAACCCCCGTACCATGTAAATGCCTGACGAGAACATGATATGTTCTTTAAAAAGTGAAAAGCATGAAAGGCGTTTTTACAAAATTTTATATACGTGAAGATATTCCAACCATTTGTTAGGTTTTACTACGAATATACGTGTTTTGTGCTATAAATATAAACTTACATTATCGTAAGGCTAAACCGGTATTATATCTTAATTATATAAAAAACCCATAAGTGCGGTTACATTGTGTAACCTAAAAAAAACTTTGGGGCTCCATGAACCTTGTGTAGGTTTGCTTGATCTATTTCACCTGTAACAAAACGGTGGTTTTAGAACACATTCAAATAATACAATTTCTAAATAGTTTAATTTTTATATATATATATATATATATATATATATATATTTATATACATTTATTATATATATATCTAATTTCACATATTCATTTACATATTTTATTATAAAATTTGAGAGGAATGTGTTTATTTTTATATTTATTCGTTTAATTGTATGACCGTTAGGGATTCCATCGACCAACAACCATTTATCCAAACAACGGTGCATTCATTTTATACACACTATATTCTATACTTTTATTATAGGGATTAGCGAGGCAACAATTTTGCTGGAAATGTTTTAAATACAAAAAGAAATAATTTATATTGTTGATACAAATAATAACGAAACATTTTCAGTTCATTACAAATTAATTTATCTTGGTGTTGTTATAGATAACAACAGGTTTAACCACAAATAGTTACGGTAAATACTGTATAGTGGATGTTGTTATACCTATTCAATTTACAGTTCTAATTTATTATCTTAAGCATATCTATCCATCGCTGAAAACTTATACACATATCTCATTTTATGTTTTCATTACCAAGCAGGGGGCAATAAATCGCTCTAGCTAGGTTTAGTTTTTAGAACACGTGAAGTATTATCTGTATTTTAAAGCAATGAAAAAAACTACTGCAAAGTCAAATTATATATTCTTTGTTTACATTTTATAGTTGAATTACTTATAACGTATCACAAAGAGGAGTAAAATAAAAAAGGCAACACTCACAAGCTGAGTGTATTCATCTGAAATGCAAAAGGGGGTAAAAAGTTAAATGTTTTGTTTTAGTTCAAACCGAAAGAAACTTTTGATTGTAATATATGTTGATGAATAATTTTTATTCTTTTAAACATTAAATCTATTTATTTATTTAATATAGTTCGTTCCTCACCTACTGACTAAAGTCAATTGCTTGTTAAACCTTAAACTAACATTATACATTCGTCACAGCGTGTAGCTACTGAAAATGCACGAGTAACGAGAGCGACGTCTGAAAACATTTTCGGCAGCGTGCGGAACACCGTGTTAACAACTTAAAATGACTTGAGCAACGAGGAATACCGATTGGAAGATCAAAGGACGGACGAGACGAAATATCGTGTTAGGGGGGGGATTTTTTTAAAACGTAATAAATTTTATACCCCAAACATATACATGGTGCTGTTACTACAGCTGTGCACTATCACGCATTAGGACCATTTGAAATTTCTGTAGGGTAATCTATTGTAGGGTATTGCATTTCTCAGTGGAATGCGTTTCTAATAGCTTAAATAGACATTCTTTTTGTACCTGTTGTTTGCATGGATGAATTATAGTGGAGTAACGAACTTTTCAAATGAATTCAGTACGTCTTTATTTAAACGGTCACCCATAATCAGAAGAGTGTCACTAAAAGAAGAAAATTAAAAACATCTCGTTGATGTAGCAAAACATTGATGCACAACATGTTGCAACAATAAATAGCCCATTGGCATTTATATTTCTACCCTTTGCAGGACAAGTATATCACAAAACATAATTCCTAAACACAGAATTACTATAAAAGATACCAAGCAAGCTCGGGGTTTCCTGATATTTATATTTAAAACCTATGCGGAACGTATTGAACATTTCGTGGTTTTCAAATAGCATTTAGCTATAAAAACAATATATATTATTGTGAAGCATAATATTTTATGGCACATATATATGGCCAGGTATATAAGAATTACGTTAACACAGGAGCATACATTATGAATGGAGAACATGAAACAATAAAGTGGTATTATTCCAGAGACAACATGGTTTAAGGCGTAATCAAACAACAGGTTGATGTACATGTCACCGATAACGGGCGTGAACGGTGTTGTCAATAAATCTTGTTCAGATCGTTGAAATTGAAAATGGTTTTTTCTTTGTTGTGAAACTTGATAAAAACTCTGATGGCTATTTGAACAATATCTTTTATCATTTATTAAACCAAACCTAATCTTCTCCCTCCAGTACTGTTTTAGAGTTTCAATTACGTATGGTTTAGTGAGCACTGATTCTGACTCTTAAATGATGTGGTAAAAAACCATTAACGTCAAGATGTTTAAATATTATGTATCTTAAATCACGTAAACCATACAGTTATGCATTGACCAGAAGTGAGTATGGAAGTTTGAAAGAACACTTTCCTCTACAATTTTAATTTATTTAAATAACATTTTTGCGGGAAGAATAAAGTTGTAAATGGTTTCGCAACACATTTTGGTAGATATACAATTTACGTAGTAGTTTATTTGGAGGAAAACCTACCCTAAGTTATTTACGTTTTGTATAAATAGTATATTTATTAAATCGAGCTTTATAGAACCAACTAAAATTTGTATTGGCTAACAGGAAAATTACTGGGAAAGTTTTTTGAAACTCGAGAATGCTTCTCATGATTTTTTTAAACTCCTTCATATTGTATCAGTTATTGAAATAACTATAAAGCATATTTTATACGTGTACTGCCTTAGATAATTTAATGCAGGAAACGTTTATTGTATATATTGCACTGCGTAATCATTAATATTATTACCTATAAGTATACATTATTTTTTACAAAAAGTAAATGATTAGTGTAAAAGTTATTCATTTACATCTAAAATTAAAGTTCCTTTTCCCTGCTTGAGCTCTACTTATCCCTTATTTCTATCTGGATTATGATTGACGGGCAATGATTTGGAAGATATTTTTGTCTTGGTTTGTTGAAATTTATCTATGCGCTGTACATTACTTGCTTGTATAGAAATGTCAGCATAAAACCATGAAACCAGACGACTCCATCTTGTAATGTCGCAATTATTGACTGAAATTATTTAAGTTTAGGGCATAATGGAGTTTTCTTTCTTATCATAATTCTCTCTGTAAAATAAATCTTTAAAACTTCACGACAATCTGAAAAATGTAGAATGAAAATTATCTATTCGTATCTATCTTTATTTCCTAAATGTTTACAAAAAGAGAAAGACTCATCTGTTTGCTTGTTAAATAAATAAAAGGCATTACATTAAAATATTTTTATCGCTTTTTCCTACAATACATCAAACATCTTATCTTTTCTTGCTGATTTTATTTAGGGATTCTTGAGCCAATATTTTCTTTAATATGAAGTGAAAGGCTATAAATCAAGAATATCATAAGTATTTTACCTCAAATTTTACCCTTAATTTTTATAATTTTTTTTTTATATAATAATTTAAAACAATCATTAAAATTAAAGAAAACTAATTAAATGTTTATTTAAGTGAAAACTTCTTTAGGCGCGGTTGAGCGTTTTAGTAGCGGGGTTTAATAATCCTCATTTCGCGTCACCGACATGCTTAAAGTGGTTTCCATGGAAACGTTAATAATCTTTGGAAAATTTGTTTATTATATTTTAGTCACTTTGTGCTATTTTATGATATAATTAAACGCCTAATACTAAATCTAACGCAATGGAATATGTTAATTGATAATAGTATATCGTTATATGCTATGGCGAGGCCAGACTAGCGCACGCGCAGTAGCCTTGTGTACACGTATATACTAATACATCGACTATTTCTGACTGTATTATGTGCGCGTTGGACGCTTTTTGGATAAGTATAGTTTTGTGAGTCACGTCAAAACAATACCGTATATAGTTAGCAGTACATCTGTAATTGTAAATGTGAACGCGTGTGTACATTAAGTATTAGAGTGTAGATAAAATACATAAGTAAAGTTAAATTGACCACGTGGGAAGTTCATACCTTGGTTCCTCGGCGTTGTACTCGTGATTTTAGTTTTTTATAGTGAATTTTTAATTTGTCTATTATTGTAATTATTTAATTGAAGGATTACTGTTTATTTATTGAATTTAAATTCATTGACTTCAGTATAAAAGTGAGTATGAAACATATTAATATTTTTATACAGATAAAATGTATAATGAAAAACAACGTATATTATTTTTAAACATTGTTATTAAGCGGAGACTTTAATATTAATTCGCAGATGACAAAAATTTATCATTAATTGAATTTTTGAATGAAAAATTAGGTTTGACGTATGTCTAATGATCGAAATAGTCAAGTACAACAAAAGTATTTAAAACGACTATCAATGCTCGTTTTTTATACGATATTTAGATATAAATTTCAATCAAACATTTTTATTTCTTATTTTTAGTTACCATAAACTTATTGTATCTTTTGTTAGAATACAATGATATGATTGGAACGAACAGAGTAATCTAAAGTATTGTCGAAATTAATGATGACAATGATGTAAATAATGAAAATTAATGATTCAAACTTGAATTCATTGAAATTCGTGGTAAATATAATTACTATGTATAATTAAGATTAATTTATTTATTATTTATTTTTTCAACCACTTTGTATTTATATTTTGGGTAGTGCCGATGGCCGAGCGGTCTAAGTCGTTTGGACTTGTGGGTCTGTGTTAGAGATAACGCAGGTTTCATATCCTGTCTGTGACCATTACACTTTTTATCTAGTACCAATGACCTTGTACTGTAATCGCCTCTCCCCCTTATTCTGTTTGATAAGATCCTCGCACAGGCCAGTGGGCCATGAGGGCGGACAGAATAAGGCTTTAAAGGGGATCGGCCTCTCCTTTTTTAAAAAAAAGAAAAGAAAGAAAAGAAAAGAAAAGATATTGTGTTCATGATTTGTTTAACCCATCATTATGTAACTAATAAATAAAAACATTAAAAATTTTCATATAATTTTTGCATATAGTTTTAATTACTCTCAACTTATTAGTTCCGTTTTTCACTTCTATCGGCAGTCCCGACGACTGCTGGTTTCCTGTGTTAGGTAGGACACATAGGCCTATATCCTAATATCGGCAACACTTTTCAACAAAACACCAAACAGAATTTTTTCATATCGTAAAAGGCAGTAACGATCATACGTTTTTAAGCTATTAATTTTCCTTGATTTCTTTAATATACTTCACAAATGTGTTTTAAAGTTACCGTATTATTACTTTTATCAGTACACAATTTTAGTTCATTCTACTATTATTAGTTGTTAGCATGTTTTGTTAATTATAAGATTCCGCAATATTGTATCTCTTGCCTTAAGATTTTATTAAAAAATACAGTTAAAAATGAGAAAGTAATTTTATATAAAGCAAACACTCTATCTTTGAGACTATAACACCTAATTATTGATATATTTTGCCATAACTATACCGTAATATAAACACACAATGTGTCATATCAAAATTATTTTATCTAAACACGTATAGATAAAACAAAATTTTAATTAGGGTTATTTATTTATTTTCAGAGTAAAAATTGTAGAATTATAATGTTTTTAAATGAGTAGGGAGGTAGACCTACTTAGGTTTTATCGGAATGAGTGAAATAGGCTCTTTCCTATAAACCCGTACAATATAATGTCTATTTAAGGGTAAATTCTGGATGTAGTTTTTAAATTATACAATAATTTTATTCTGTGTAACAATAAAGAACAATTGAATTTATTTACATAAACTTTTAAGTAGAAAAACTTGTTTAAATGAATGAAAACGTTTTGAAACACATGCAAATCAATATATGCCAGTCCAGAATTAATCAATACTTTGATTTTCTGGCTAGGGTTTAAAGGGGAAGGGAACCAATAAATGGTAAAATTGCTGTCCGGTATTAGGTAAAGGTAACAAGTTTTTAACAAGAGCTATGACATCGAAAAACGTTAAGAGCAACATATTTTGAATGTATTGGAATTATTAATTAATAATCTGCTCTAAATGCCGTATAAATCAACGTATAAAATGTAAATGAACAAAACTGCATTTAAAACATACAAGAAAAAAATATAGATATACAAACATTTAACATAATATTGACTTCTATTTTTATATCAGTCAAATAAAGTTTTCCATATAAAAAAAACGTGTATTAACAAAGGTTTATGAGAAGATTACTTCACTCAAAGCTACATTTTACTAGTTGCTTAATTTTTAAAATGTTTAAGATGAGTAAGACTTTCTATGAATAAAAACAACTATTTATCACCATGAAACTTGGAAAAAACTAAATATTAAGTATAAAGATTATTTATATCACAATTATTTGTATTCAAAACATTAAAAAACTTATTACTTACCAATTTCAAATCGAAAATCCAACTGATTACTGTTCGAATATTTAGGAATCCTCTGAATTGTAGAATTGCTTAGCTGCAAAGGTTAGTAATGTTAGGAACTTTTCAAGAGCGCCGAATAGAAATATTCTTGTGAAGTTGACATTTCAATCACAGTTATATTCCAATTAAAACTGAGCGATACAGTTTGAACATCACAGAAGTCAATTAAAAACATTTCGATAGCACTGTCACTCGTATTGTCTGTTCAAAGCAAAAAGCTTAACTTGTTCACGTAAGATTGCTTGTCTGCCCAAATACGGTTGGTATCACACACGAAAAGGAATATTTGTTTTATCTCTCAGTTTTCCTCTTGATGCAGTGTACTATTTTTCTTTAATTATAGCTTCTCAATATTTATAATTTGTGAAGTTTTAATTTAATGTTTCCTTTTACGTTAAACAAGACAAAAAAGCTGTTGCATTAGTATACTATTAACAAATGATTATTAGGTATTGACTAATATTGACTATTTAGGATTTTGGCGGGGTTTTTTTTTTTTTTTTTTTTTTTATTTTTTTTTTGGGGGCCCCTTTTTTTGGGGGGGGTTTTTTTTTTTTTTTTTCCCACCCCCCCAACAGTATTATTATGAAACGCATTCTCTCATAAATATTAAATTGAGTTATTTACACTTTTTGAAATATATTTAGACATAAGTATGAGGCAAAGTATATCATCGAATATCTTTGAATGGGGTGGACACGATGGGCATGTTATCACAACTTTTCAAATTTGGTAATAGATCCTTAGAATGGAATATGTCAAAAGCCCGACTACTGATTCCTCGTTTTTCCATACATAAATAACTTATACTCTATCCTTTGTGTAAGATACCATTGAATGTATATTTTTGACTGTCGTTACCACCTGAGCAAGTTATCTCTGAATTAGACAAGGTATATTTATTTCACCTTGGCATAAGTAATGGTCGAGACCTTATCTAAACCCATGACTAAGGTGGACTGAACTTTTTATTTTATTTTACGTTTGTCCTTTACTACTATTTGTTTTTCGATTACAAAAAGGCCAACGGACCAGAATATATTGCATAAATAATATGTATATAGAGGGAACAAATAAATAATATTGATTTTAATCTCATAAATATTTTCGCTTCCCATACATTTTTTTAATACCTTCAATAAATTAGAATGTAAATACAGATTTATAAAGAATATATATATGAAAAAACATTAAGTTTCTATTGAAAACAAAGCTATAAGCAAAGTAATTCATATTCTAATATATTTAAAAATAAGATTTAATAATCTCCAATTGAAAATTTGTATAATTAACCTTAAACGCACCTCGTAAAAAAAGACAATTTCCTTTTATTAAATTGCATTTGAAACAAGGGCAAATAATTGGACACTAGTGTCCGTTAACCTCCAAAGAGTGGGTCGGATCGGCTGCGGATTTTTAAAGTACGGTAATTACTAATTGTGGGTTAGGACAATAATAAGCAACATAATATGGAAATGTGTTTACTATGTTAGCACTTAATGATGCCGTAATAAAAAGTGTGAAAACATGGTAGATTCTATGTATCAGGGCGTTTTTCTCATTTAAACTAGCATTGAGGAGGGTTCAGGTTTTATTCAATATCACCGAGAGCCGCCCCCCCCCACCCCCACCCCCCCCCTCCCCCTATAAAAAACTGTCAAGATGTTCGTTATCAAGCTAAACTATAATTTTTATATGTGAATTCCAGAATGGTTATAACATATATTTACAATGTAGAATACGCCACAAACTCATAGTTTGTCGGCCTAGTAGACTTTGCCTCAAAACTCAGACATGTCAAATTCCAATGTACGTATTTAGATGAATTGTTGATTGTCGCTTCATCCTGCAGATAAGTAGGTTTTATGAAATGCTCAGTCACTAGCGAATAATGAAAAACAACTATTGCCTATAGAATGAATACGTTGCCATAAAATATTTTCACTGTTCAATTAACTTGCATTGTTATTTATATATCAAGCTCAAAGATTACAGTATAGGGCGATTAATAAGTAATAAAGCAAGCATGTTCTGGAACTCAAACAGAATAATGATAGAAGTTATTTATAATTAATAAAACTAAAAAAAACCTTATTATATGTTATAATATCAAGTGATTAAATTTCAGTTTGAGTAGCGTATAAGAAACAGATAAACATAGCTGAATACACTAGAGACAATAGGTTTCCGGTATTGGTTTGGATAATAATAGATAAACATTTTAGTACTACAGCTCTTCGCTCAATGAATCAGGCATATTACTGTATTTTTCAAAAACAAACTTTTCTAGTATTTTATGTGCATAATAATTCATTGATTGCTTATTATTACCCCAAAAATTTCTTTACTCTACTAGCCTTTATGATTTTCGTTCAGTTTATCACTTAGTTAAATTATTATGGCTCATAATAACATTGATAGTTTTATAATTTCAAAGGAGGATTTTATAAAATACGAATGGGAGGATAACTTTCAAACCACGGAAAACTTGTGGGTTAATATCCATTTGCTACATAGCCAACTTAAACCTATCTACAAAATATATAATTCAAAGATATTAATATGCGAGAAAATATTTAAGGATCTAAATTAATTTTAAAAAAAATATAAAAGTAAATTAATACAACGTAAATTGCTTATGGAACACGGCTGACGTTGTAGTACATGTACAGGAAAACAGCAGGGTTTTTCTGGTCCGCTGCTAACTTTGATAAAGCTAAGGGATTACAATATGGTTATGTTTTAGTTGACTCAATGGATCCTCTCTGACGTTCATATTTAATTTTAAGAAAAATTTAAAAGAAAGTCATTGTTTCATGAAAGTAAATCGTTAAAACGAACAAGTGGTCGGAAAAAGAAATTTCGGTATTAAATATATATTTCAAAATGAATAATATTTTTTAAAAAACGTCATTTAAATATAAATTTTTCTTACAATAAATATGAATTAAATATATATATTATATATATATAGTATATATTAGATTATTCTATAAAAAATAGATTTATCATATACAATACATTCATAAACCTAACTTTCACGTACTTCATTTACTACTAAAAGTAGCTTGCATTGGACGTAGAAAAATAAAAATAGATTATAATAGGAGTAGAAGAAGAAATAACCTTTTAACTTCATAAAAAAAAAACCACATATACAAACATTTTTAAAATAAAAATAGTAAAGTTTGTCCAAAAAATAATAAAAAAACGAAACTTTTTTAATTGTAAATAGAACTAATTAAAATTTGTTAAACCTGCCCCAGGCGGAAAAGAACTACATTTAATTTAAAACAAAAAACATATTTTGTTAATTGTTTAAAATTATTGATGAATTATTTTTTAAGTTAAATTTTATTTCATGTAGCAATAAAAACCATGAAACAACAAGTGCATACGCGTTAACGATCAGAAAGAAAAGAATCAAGGCGTCTACAAGCTCTCAGACAATAATAAACAGCAAAGTTTCATCGGAACAAAAAACGGCGCGTCCCCCCCGGCCCTTTGGGTTATAACAGAACTGTAGTCCTATCCATCACTCACAGGCTTACAAACGGACACATCAACCTCAGATCCACGATAAGAGGTATGACCTCGGTTAAAGTTGGTTTATAGGCTGGTAAGTTGTTATGTTCACACGAGCTGAATGGAAAGGACTCTCCCTATTGTTAACCCATTCTCTTCTTCCTATTCAAGCATATGGCTATTGTTAAGCGTTCTTTTATGTTTAGTCTATTTGTTATTGAAAAATAAATGTTAGATTTACGTTCTAAGAACACCACAGTTTTAGAACAACAGAGTAGTAATGATTTATGACATTATTATTTACATATTTTCTTGTAATCTGAATAAATAATGCATATAATTTTATTTGTTTTAAATATTTTGGATTATGTTCTGTTATTTTCAATTAGCGTAGAATAACCAATCAGTGATTTCGTGCTTGGTCTTCCCACTGTCCTTTAATATGTCATATATCTATAGATTTTTTGTTTTACCAGTAAACTCCAAAAAGAAAGGGCGCAATAATAGAATCAAATATGTACTTTAGCATAATAGTGTTTTTGTGAGGACCAGTTTTAAATACACAACGTAATGTATCAAAATTTTAAAAAGGAGAAAAGGAGAGGAGACGGAGATGGAGAGGAACAGAGAGCTCTTTTCTTCTTATTCAACAAGCATATGACAATGGTTAGTGCCTTATTAAAATTTTGACATAGTTTATAGTCTAATTAGCATCCTAAAAACCAAATTAAGTGATATTATTTTCAAATCTACGGAATTACAGACCACTATCTCCAGTCACATTGTATTTAAGTTAATAATTGAATTTGGTTATTAACCAGTAACATCACGGAAAAGGCCCCTTTATGTAGGTAATCAACACGTTGTACTTTAATATAAATAGCTATGTTTCCTAACAGAATCACATTAATAAAACTGAAATAGATTAAACAAAAATTTATATCAATATCGTTTTGGACTTTATGTTTACATGCAATGAAATTCTAGTGAGAATTAAATCCAATAAAATAAAAAAAGAATAATTAATATTGCCTCTATACCAATATTTTTAAGCTGGATGTACGTTTTAGAACATTCTATTTACCAGTTGATTCCAGTCCTTCAAAATCAGAGACGCTGTACTGAGAGACGTTGTGGGAAATTGGTTATTAATGTGGTACTAAAGATACGTAAGCAATTTGTTTAAGAAAAACCTTCATAAGGATGTAACAATGTGATATGACAAAGTGAAAAATAAATTTGTCTTTAAATAATTCTAGGGTTTGAATTTAGGTTAATAGTTAAAATCCCAATTGAGGGTTTTTAATGAAACAATATAGCCACCTTAGCATTTTTTTTGATATTTACCCCTCCAAAAGCTTTGATTTAGTTACTACAAGCAAAACTAAAGTTCTCATCTAGGGTAATTACTATTTTAAAAACAAAAAATTTTACAGGCATTCCCACATTTTATTGGAAATTAATTATTGTCGTTTTAAACAACAAAGAAGTAAAGGCCAATTTTTACAAAAAAAATTTTTTTTTTTTTTTTTAACAAAAACCCCCCCTTTTTACTCGCTTTCAGGATTTTGTAGCAACAGGGTGGATTAAATATTACACATTATAGTAAGGTAGGAAGGATACTGAAATTTAAAAGTGCGTGCTAATTATGCCCCACTGACAATTAAAAAGCCTTCAAACTGTAATATTTTTTCTTTCTACCTTCATTACTAAATATGCAAATTTTTAGTCCTTATATAATATGTTACACTGATTCCTTAGTATTATTTATATTTGTCATTTTAATATTACAATGAATAAATCAAAACACAAAACAGTTACAAAAAAGAAGGCATTAAACCCTCCCAACTGGGCAGTCATTTTTATTTCCTGTAGTGGCCCCCCCGGGCACGTTTTTCGAGCCTCGCATTGCAAGGGTTTTTTTAAAAAATTTATTAAAAATATAAAATTATAAAGTAAATATATATATATTAGAAGGTATTATATTGTTTTGTGTTCAGAATTAAACATATAATAATATTAAGTCATATTAAATTTGGCCTTTAAAAAAAATGTTTGAATAAAAATTTTTTTACAATGAAATTCTAAAATTTACTTCTTTTTTTTTTTAATTTTGGGGGGGGGACCATACATAGCAAACCAAGTGTATAGTAAGAAAAACTATAAAAATGTGAGATATCCATTTTGTTGTCCAAATTTTCATTCGTAGTTTCAGTAATCACGATAAGGCATGTATACAAAATTTATGAAAACTATAATAAACACTAATAATATAACAAAACAGACAGGACGATGGTCATTAATTGTGAAAAGTAGGGGTGTATATGTAAAGAGTTTTGTTAACAAAAATAGTTTTACTTAATACAGTTTTACTTCAATACCTGTGTTATTATGCAAATCTTTTATTACTCAGGAATGAAGGTATAATCTATACAGCAGTAGTAAACATAAATTCCTATAACTCTTTTTTTTTGATGAAGGAGTCGAATAAGAAAGTTTTCATTTTGTTCATTACTCAAAATACTTTTGTCGAAAAAAAGTTTTCGAGAAAGTTTACATTATTCTATTAATATAAATTTTAATTTGTACAGACTACTGTTACTATTTAACAAATTCACCACACACCTGAAACAACAACACTCAAACACACAAAATAAACCTACTAAAACTTACTAATAAACCACGACTCGGTCCCACTTCCTACATCAACAGTCAAGGACGGCATCGACAACATGGCTGGGGGTTCCCCCCAAAAAACCCCCCCCCCCCCCCACCTATTTTTAACTGTATCCAAACTATGAAACACTTGGTACGTTGCAACTACAAATACAAAGAGGGAGATAAAAAAAACTATAGTATTCCTTAGGCTTTTTTTCCCGAATCCAATGGTGCATGAATCGAATCGATACGTTGCCGGAATATACTGTAATGAGTGATTATGCATGGGAATGTTTGATCATCAAAATTTTGAAGAACAACAATCCACAATGGGTTGTGTCAATCAAAATTTTGATGAACAACAGTTAAAGGGTTAAAAAATTACGCATAATATAACTCATTGTTGAATAAGGGAAGTTCTTATGGACATATCTCAAACTTAATTTATATCTTGTCGTTTTTACTTTATATTTTATTAGACACACACATAATATATATATATATAATATACTATATATAAATAAATAAATATAAATAAATAATTGCTCCCGGCGGAGCAAGTACTTTTTTGCGAATTCAATGTTTATTGAAATTATATATATATATATATATATATATATATATATATATATATATATATATATATATATATATACATATATTTATTTATAGGCATACACTAAATATTGTTGTATGAGTTGGCATAGGCTAAATATGATAGTATGATAAATTTTTTTAATATTATTTTGGCCTATTGAGTTTACTTGAAAAATTTACCTTATTCTGACATGTTCTCGCTTGAATCATGTTTAAGAAAAAGGCCAATGAACCAAAATGCTGACGCTCAGCAAAATCTAATAGAGAGAAGTGCGCAGTCATCAAATTTGATTCAGGGAATACATAAATAATCAAAAAAAGTTAATCAACGTTGTATAGTAATAAATTAAATTTAAAAAATATAGGTTTATTTTCAAGTATTATTGTGAAAAAATTAAGTAAGGAAACATCCATACTTTTTGGTTAAACAACTTACAATTAAAGCATAATATTCCCCAGATACAAAAAAATTAATAAACAGTTATAATATATTTAATTTAGATACACAGTGGTAACATCTCACAAATAGATGGTTTTTAGATGAACGAGGGGGTCGTTTTTTGGTTCTCTTTCACTCGTTTGCACTAATAGCTTCTCTAATATATCTTCTAAGTATTCCTATCAAAAAATGTACGTAATAAATATTAAATTTGAAATGGAACTGCGGTTACGAGGAGTATTACACATTTAAACCTGTAAAATATGAGTGTAAGGATCAGAAAACTAGAGATTGTTTGAAATCAAGGAGTATATAATAAACATAGAAGCTAATAGAACTTATAAATGTAGTTATTTTTGGAGCAAGATTATATATGTTATTATTTAACAGAACAGTTAAGTTGTATTTGAGTTAAGGAGGTTGACGTTAACAAAGAAAACGGGTGGGGATCATTTTAAAGCATTACCACAAAATTACCAATCAGTATAAGAAGTTTACACTCAAATATTGATAATACAGATAGATTTCTACATTTCACTATTCTAAGTAAATTAATAGTTGTAACCTGTTATGAATGGGTTTACAAAAATGATTATTTAATTACACACGAAAACCTTATTGTTTCTCCTATGAGTTGTCCATGATTGGTTAAGCACATATACTGGAGCTCGTAATTAAGGTTGATAACATAACATACTGTGGGAATCATAGTGCAAAGTTTGTAATGTTTCAAAAGATACAATTCTGAACGTTTACTCAAAATTACTAAAAACTTTTTACATTATGGCCATGGCGACCAGTTGAGTTTGTAACTTGGTAGGATCAATTAAATAGTTTCACGTGGCTGGTGTTTTTTAATCAACATTATCTAGGCCTCGAGGTCATTCTAGATTATTGTAATTTGTTCAACGAACCCCAGGATCATTTTGACGCCCTTTTAGAATATTATATTTGGGTTTTATTGGACATACTGGAACTTCTACTTATTTAAGATAAGAAATATATTCAGGTTAAAAGTTAAATACTCAAATGCCTGGTAAATCTCCCACTTAGCTATATCAAAAAATATCACAAGAAGCGAATTCATAAATTTGGAGCTTATGCAAGTTTCATACTTTATGATTACATTTAATCGGTTTTGTTTGTCATGATTTTTCCTGTTACAGAATATAATTTTTTAACGTGCATTCCAGCTGACTTAGTGGTCAAAGAAAAGAATGCATGATGGGTGGAAATTTTATTTGCTATAAACCAATTTCATTCAACTGGGTAGTTATATTGGTATATTATTGTACAGAAACAAAGATTGTTTTTCAATTAATCGAAAAGATAAATTTGATCACCGTTAAAAAAACCCCTAACGAATCCTATGTAATACAGTGGTAATAAATAGAACAATGATAGATTGCAAATCTTATTTCGCACACAACCCTACATTACGTGCACAAAAGTAGAGTAGCAAAAGAGGCAGAATTCTAGTAATACAACTCCTGTATAACATTAATTACTAATTGTTATGAGTGAAATATGAACCTTCTCAGTTAACAAGAATCTGAAATTGTAGTTATTGTATTAGATATGATCTTCATGATGTGAATTGATTAGTAACAGTAATGATAAACCTTGGTAAAACTATTATAACCACTTACAATAAAATCCCAAATTCTCTCTCTCTCTCATCTCCTCTACCTTCTCTCTCCTCTCTCCTCTCTCTCTCTCTCCCTCTCGCGGGAATATACTAATTAAAAATTTTACTTATAATGAAAATTAATATAATCTCCATCACAATAATAATCTACAGCCTAGTGGACCCATATTTTTTCATTACTTATAACGCCCAAAATATATTCAAATCACACAATTTAAATCTAAAAAAATTCATAAGATTAACGAGTTACGTGATTTAATAAGATATAGCAGTATTTTGTAATATTGGTATATATAAATATTAACAATATATAATATATGCATATGTCTTCCTGTACAATTATGTTGATACAAGTGCCAAGGAAACCCTAAAAAAATAAATATTACAAAAAAACCCGACATCCTTTACCTAGTCTAGTTATTTGTAATAGAATAATTGAATATTTTACATGAGATAAGCTTAACTTTTAAAGCTAGTGTGTAATAAAAGATTATTAATATTAGTTTATAGTCTAAGTATATGCAGAGCTAAATTAAAAGCTATGAGTCAACGTATTTAAACACCATTTTCCACACAAACTTGTGCATATTCCAAATGCATATCTAACGTAATTTTTGATTAGATATATTAATAAATAAGTATTAGGGAATAAGCACAGTACAAGAGAATGATATATTTTTTTAATAATTATTTTCAGTAATCCTCTTGTACATTACAAATGATTCGTATTAAATCTGAATAAACAAAGGATTTTCTTAAGAGGAACTTTTTATACGATGGTAGTAAATTTTTTGGGGATAGTTTAGACAGATTCTAGTATTTCCATATTATGCCTGATACATCAAGCGTTAATTGCTTCATAATCAGAAAAAAAGGAAGGGATTCTCCCCAAACAGCGGGTAGAAGATCGCTGACTT
Organism: Homalodisca vitripennis; assembly: GCF_021130785.1. NCBI lineage: Eukaryota > Metazoa > Arthropoda > Insecta > Hemiptera > Cicadellidae > Homalodisca > Homalodisca vitripennis. The sequence continues at coordinate 18,701 of NW_025784437.1, forward strand.
GGCTGTAGGCCTCAATTATTAAATAAGGTTAACTGGGTTTAGACTTTCTTTGTCCCTCAACCCCAGACTCCAATTCAACTGTTATAACAGGTTATATTTATATTCCAAATTAAACACAGATAAAATGTATTAAAAATTTTTATATTTCCCTGAGAAAAGTACAAATATTTATTTTAAAGGTTATTATAAATAATTGGAATTTATCATAGACCATTCATAATGGAATATTTTTATCTATTTTCAAACTTGTAAGGTTTTGTTAAATATAAACAATTCTTACACTAACAAATTAGAAAATATCTTACTAATTTCTAAATTTTCTATTCTTAATAATCAATAATAAGGACCAAATTTAATATATTACTAGGAAATAATGTATTTTTGACAATTTTTCAGATTATTATGACAATACTCATCTACATGTCATTAAAATTATTGAATCAAGTTTTTTTATAAAAACAATCCAGGGTTTTACTTGTAGTGGGGAAAATGTTAAATCAACACGTCACTAATAGCGGGGAACATTCTTAATAGGGGCTTTGTTATGAGGACTCATTTAACAAGGATTGTTTCTTGATACCGGAACAGTAATTAATTAATCAACATTAAATTATGACAGCGTTTGTGCAAAAGATACCGAGGATGCCTTAAACCTTTTTTTTTTTTTTTTATTTTTTATTTTTTTGAGGGAAAGGCAGGAAAAAATGCAATTACGCACCACAGGTGGCCAGCCTGTAGTGTGGGGACTTCCCCTAAAAAAAAAAAAATCGGGGTCGATATTACCCACTAAAAAAAATACCTCCATCTTTACTTCTTTTAGGAGTTCTAACCTGGGATTGTTTTTATCACATTACTTTCAAGGCTAGGCCTAAAATTTTGGCTTAAGCCCGTGGGGCCTACGCTCCTTATCCAGCCGCTCGGGTCAAGGGATCTGGGCCACTTCCGCGGTCCAGATCGGGTCTCTTTTCCAGGAGGATGCCCCGGACGAACTGTGACAAAACAATCCCCAGTTTCCCCTCATCCTCCATTATCTTTTCGCAGACCGTATCCACCCGAAAAAAAGCGCCCGAAGATTTTCTTGTGGCCTCCAGGCGGGGCCTTTTCCCCAACGCCGGACAGCGGAAGAAGTGTGTGTTCCGCGTCCGTCGGGAACGCCCGGGCAAGAGTTAGATGCACAATCCCGGTGTGAATCTGGTCTTGGGCCCATCCGGTTCAGTGTACGACTTGAAATAAGCCGTGACCTGTCCAGAAAACTGTCGTGAGGTAGTAATGCCACGTCTCGCCATTGCCGCCTTTCGACCCATAAGTTTGAACCTGACTCGATGAGGCTCCGCGCAGTCCATCGTCCTCGGGTTTTCGCATGCTCCCAGCTGTGTTGCCACTGCTTGGAAGGTTTCGGCGCCCCACAGCTCTTCGGATCTTGCTGCGTCCTTGCCGATCTTCCAGCCTTGTCTCTGATATAATATCGCCTTCATCTCCCCTGCTTAAGAGCTTGACAGGGATGACTCCGGCAACGCACCAGTGGACGGCAGTGCTCCGGATACTGTCCCGATAAGGCGGAACACACCCGGAGCCGCAGCATTGACGCTGAAACCCGGGCGAGTCGCAAACCCTATAAACATTCCTTTTTTTGGTAGAGCTAGCGTCCCTGCCCACACCTCTGCCCCATAAAGGAGTACGGACTGGACTGCGGACATCAATAACCGTCTTTTGCTGGACCGAGGACCCCCAACATTGGACCATCAGCTTAGTAAGATAAAGAGACCAACCTTAGCAGCCTTGTCTCGCCGAACCGGAAGATCCTGGTCTCCTCCAGCTAAACTTATTGTCCACCATGACTCCTCGATGGTACTTGGCCCGGCACGCGTTTGAACGTGGGACCACTTCCCGTTCCTCAACTCGCAGGCGGGAGGACGAACGGTTGTCAATTCTTTTCTTTGTGAGAATCACGAATCTGCCGTCTTGCTCAGAGGCAAGCGAAAGAGACCCGTGATTCGGACATCCATGGCGTTGGACCACTCCTCGCATGACCCTGGTTCAACTTTTCAGCTGGGCCAGCTACAACTCGTTGCGTGTCGGCCGATGAGAGCCGCAAAACGCCATCGGCGTTACCCAACCATAGACGGTTTCCTCTGGCAATCTCGGAATCTTCAGGAGGCTTGTCATAAAGCGATATTCCAGAGATCCGGCCGAGAGTATTGAACCCATGCGCGGCACCAGAGGGTGACTTCCCAACCGTCCGCGCTCCGTCTCGAGTGTCATATATCAGGACGCCTAGAACCGAGGTAGTAAATCTCGATGGAGCCCGCAACAGATACGTTTGGGAAATTCTGGAAGGTGTCACGAAAGTTGCGCATCCAAACATTATCGACCCAGTCTCTGCCCGAAGTTAGTGAAGGCATTCAATTGGGGGGGAAACATCAGAGCGTATACAAGAAGCACTACTTCCTCGGCACACTCGGCCGGGAGAAATGGTTGTGGCTCTCGGCTCTTTCCAAACTGCCTTTATGTACTTCCGTTAATCGCGTCGATTGTTTTGGATCGTCCTTTACCTTTCTGAACACCGTACTGACGAGGGGCAATAGGTCCCGCCCGACAGTTCTACCACGGCAGAAATCAGAAGCGGGAACGAATTAATTTTATACAAAAAAGTTTTTTCCAGCCGTGTCCAGCATCGCAGAGAAAGGGTCTGTAGTACGAGAACGACTGGCAGCTCTGGATCACACTTTTTCCCTCTGACTTAATTAAGCAACCAAGCCTGGCGGTTTTCTCAGGGAGATGGAAACAACTCCTGTCAACCAAGCAGGCATTGTAACATTCTCGAGGCAACAACACGGGGCGGGATTGATTGGTTTGAAAATCTTCTTCAGAGCCTCGCTGGGGAATCCCGTCCGGGCCGGGAGCCTTGTTTGCTTTTTTCAGGGGTGAGAATGAGACCGGAGGTTTCCCAACTCCTCAATGAGTAAAAAAAGCGGAACGCTTCTCCACCCGTTCGAAGTCAACTAGTGGTCGCTGTGGATGTACAGGAAAACAGGGGCAGTGGACGATTCCTCTCCATGTGGGGCGCCCTCCCATGATGGGGAAGGGTGGAGAGGCAGGCTCGCCCGAGTTTCTGGGTCACCAACTTTTGTAACCTCAAACCCCAAGTGTATCCGGAATATCGGACCGGTCGTCCCCGAAGTTTCCTCCAGCTATTCGGCCTTGCTGCCTGTTGAATAGCTCGGTGGCGGAGAGACTTTCCTCGCAGTTTTGTAAGACATCGCGGGACTTCTAACGAAACTCTATCTGCAGGAATTCTCGCTCTAGTGGCGGGCAGTCGTTTTGCATCTAAGGCATGTGTCTTCTGAGCTCCGCAATCTCTTCAGTCACACCAAGTAGGAACGGGACTGCTTGCCACGGCGGAGTTTCTTTCTTTCGCGGCTATAGACCGGTCCACAAGGCCGGAGACAAAAAAGTTTCCACCATCGTGTGATGTTACTAAAGCCCTCGGGCCGCCAGCCCTCACCAGGATTCGCCCTGCGCAACAATCCCGAGATATAACCTCGGTTGAAACTTGACCCTACGTTTTATTTTTTATTTATTTTCTTTCCAAGGTTGTAATTGGTGTTCCCATCGGCGTGGGCCCATCCCGGGGATGCGGAAACTCTATCGGTTTAAATTCATGCCAACAATCCAAAAACAATTGTACTGGTGGTCACTTAACCCCGTGTAATCGCTCTACCCACCCTCCAGCCAAGGAGAATCCTCGATAAGAAGAGAGCTCAGACGCGAAGGTTACTGTTCAGGAAATGCGTTGCGCTCCTCTGCCCGGGTGGCGGCCTGAAAGTAGGGCGTGTCGCCCCTGGTTGAGGGACGACGAGCCCGGCCCTGGCGATGAAGTCCAAGATGTATTTCCCCCGGGAGTTGGTTAGAGGGCATACCCCACTCGGACGTGCCCTCGCGTATGGAAATCACCGCCAACGGACAACGTGCCCAGTGGTGCCGAGCACGCTTCGTCCTCCAAACGATCAATCTTGGATCCCCAGGAAGTCTTGGGATGGCCTTCGTTTGGGAGTGAGGTAGCAAACTGAAAGAAAGTTACATCCCATACACCTTATCCAGAACGAATCCTATCTCGGCCACGTCCGTGACTCCGCACCCATAAACTTCTTGTGGATTTTCCGGCCCAGAAATGAGCTGCAGTACCTTAGGACTGTCCTGGGTGATCCCAATAATGCCTGGAGTCCCTTGTCCCGATACTACTGCTCCGTCTGACTAGGAGCGCGTGCGACACACCGAGTTCTTCGGGCGAGCTGATTTAGAAGATTACTCGAGCCCCCCAGGATCTTTGAAGATTGGGCCCCCGTGTAGGATAATACATACGGGACTATTGGCCTCTTTCTGTGCCCTTTTTTTGAGCCTTGTTCGAGTGCGGATTCTAAAAACACCGCGCCCCCCCCCCCCCCCCCCCCCACTGAAACCAGAACCAGGTTAAGTGACCAAGAGCATTCCCAGCCCAGAAAAACCTGTCTCCTTAACAGAGGAAACAGGATAGGGCTCGTGAGGTTTGCAGTCTTTCTTCTTGTGGCCTTGGTCGCTCTCTCGCACCGGAGGCAGAGTTTGAAAACATTCGGTCGGTCGGGCCTCTGCAAAGGGTTTACGGAGAAGAGTGACCGAACGCTAGGCACCGGTAAAGCATCTTTTGCAAAACGATGACCCTTTGTTTGAAAGCCTGGCAACTCACCCATCCGACTCTCAGGTGCTGGAGGCTAAGTCAGCCTTATTAGCGTTGCATTTTCGCCCCAAATTTCACGCAATTGCCATAAATAACGCCTGCTGGCTCCGATTTGGTTTTGTCAAACCAGACCTTTGAGACCGTCCCCGCTTCTCCCGGGGTAGTTCTGGGAAGCGCAATTTCCTTTAACGCTTTGATTCACCCTCGTCGCTCTTGTAGATAGCCAGCGTTCTAGGTCTCGGATCTCCACGTGAACATCTCGGTTTGAAGGGTTCGAATAGAGGCCTTTTGTCACCAAAGAGCGGTTTTTGAGGGAAGCAGCAAACAACCGTCCTTGTCCCTCGATTTTTCCCAGTTCTGAGGAAGAACAATACCCCGTTTCTGGGATTCGTCGTGATGGACTTGATTGTAGTTCTCCGTCCTTCTTCCGGTTTCCGCCTGGGTTTTAATCTTGTCCTAGGACAATCGGCGAAAGATCGCCCCCCTAAGGGGTTTTGATCAAAATCGCCTCAGGCCTAGGCTTTCTTTGGTAGCCTGGGTCGTGAAGGGCTTCCTGGAAGTTTTGCAAAGGGGTCTCCTTAAACCGGTTTCAAGAGACTTGGACTTTTCTTCTTCCCTTTTGCAGGCGTCCTTTTTTGAGGGCAGCCTTCCCGGCGCGCTTTAGGCCTGTCTCCTTCTCCCTTTTTTGACTAGGCGTCTCTACCCTAGATCTCCCCAGTTCCCCAAAGGTGTTTGTTGGAGCGGGCCCCTGCGAGGTTGTAGAGATGGTCGATGGGGGATTGACGCTGGGATTAGAAGCAGCTGCTGGTGCAGGAACCCCTACCTCGGAGCAGGAACTAAATCAGCAGACCCGGAATCGTCCTCAGGTCTGTGGTTTGGGAAGCAGAGGAAGAAGACTAGATTTCGGGCGCTTGGATTCCCAATGTCCCTAAGCTCATGGGTACATAGTGACACTGTCCCGGCGAGATGAACGCTCTCTGCCGCTTTACTCGCTTTCTAGGCTTGGGTTCTGATGGAGACTCAGCCTCAGATAAGCTTGAGCTTGAGGGCGTGAAATCAGATATGACACGGTTCTATGATGTACAGCGCTTCGCTGCTTCACCTGCCTTCATCAGCCTGATCTTTCCGGCATTCCGTCCGGAATTTTCACCAAGGAAAATCATCGGAGTTTCGGAAATTCCACATCCTTAATCGCCTTGTGTTCACGTTCCTTCTGAGTAAGGAGAAGCCTTGGCCATCTCCTTCCAAAAGAGCTTTCATTTTTTTCAGTAGACAGGTTCCTCTCCTTCTTCGCTTGGCATCGTCATGCAGAGCTGCTGAAGCATTTGCAGACCGAAATGCCGCACGACGAGAGCTGTTGCTAGGAAGGGAATTCCTTGAGGGTGTTTCCGGGTTGGTCACCCCCCCCCTTTTTCCCCATCGCCCAGTATCGATCCTCTTCTTTTCCTCTTTCTGGAATCCGGAACGACGATCCGGTGTCCACTAACAGCCTTGAAACGGCACCGGCGGAGGGGAGTTTTTTTTAAGTTCTCCCTCGTCGGCCGGTTCCCAGTCGGTCAAAGGTGGTCCGGAGCGAAAGAAATAGAAAAATAACCAAAAACCGCAGAATAAAAAAAAAAAAACGAAAGAAAAAAAAAAAGAGACCGAAAAGAAAAACAAAAACAAAAACTTCAAACAAAAATTGGAAGAGAGGGCGGAAAAAAAAAAAAAAAGAGGGAGAAAACAAAACCAAGAAGAAAAAATAGGAAGAGACCAACAAAAGGAAAGCAAAATAAGAAAACAAAACGACAACAAATAAAAAGAAGAGACAAAGAAGGATGTAGAAGAATTAAGACGGAAGGGAAAGAGCAAAATACATAGGAAGAAAGAGAAAAGTAAATATGACAAAAAAAAAAAACAGAATAAAGACCCATAAAAAAAAAAGAAGAAACAGGAATAACCGAAAAACCCAACTCACCTTTGCATAATTGAACTCGACCGCTTTGACAACGCGGGCTTGCTCCTTTCTCCTTTCCATTACTCCGTGTATGTAAGTTTGACAACTTCTAATGCTTTTTTGTCACCAGCGCATGCGTGCGGGGCAAGGACGGCCTGGTTCAATTGGCCGAGAGCCGGTGTTAACCCTTGGAGGTCCTCCCTCCCGTAGGAGAGTGAGACGCCCCTACCCCAGTTCCCCCGGGGCCCGAAACCTCCGTTTTGCCCAGCAACCGATACACACAAGGGTATGCCCGTACTGTGCTGGCGGGGTCGCCCCGTGGACAATGCAAGAGGTCCGATCCCTTGCCAATCCACGCCGCACATTTTCCCTGAACCAAGGACCGAAGTAGCCTGGCTTCTGACAACACACTGGAGAGGGCCATCGGCAAGTGCGAGGGCACAGCCATCAGTCCCCTGCAGCCAAGTCATGGGACACATCCCAGGACCTCCCCAGCATGCGCCCGGTCGAAAGAAGGTGGCAAGGACAACACCGTAAATTGCGGAGGTTCGAAAAAAAGAAGAAGGCGAGCAAAAGTTAGCTCCAGAAAAGAAATAAAGAACAGTGAAGCTAAGACCTAAAAGATGGGAAAGAAAAGGCCCTAGCTCTTGGAAGACACTGTGAAAAGGTTTCTCACAAGCTTTGGCTCAGGTAACCCCGGGGTTAGTCCTGTCCAAAACACCCGTTACAGTGGGAAAGCCCACTGCTCCTGAGGGAAGATGCCTTATTTCTTATAGAATGACTTTAAAATTAGGGTTATTATAATTTTAAAATGTTTTCACACCTAGACTTTTAAGTTAACACAATTTTCGATAAATAGTTAGTATAGTGGTGCGGTCTGGAATTTCATAGTCTCTAAAGAATAAATCTAATAAATGAGCATTTAGCTGAAGAAAATTTTTAGTAATAGTCTACATGGATGAGTAGGCCTAAATACAGAATTTGAAAATCGGAAAGTTTGTATAATATATTAGGAGAAAATTATGCTTATGGCAAATAAATAAAAAATCCTCCATATAAAATTCTAAGGCTTAAGCAATAGGTGGTCAGAAGTAATTAAAAGGTAAAGTATTTTTATTCATGTGTCTTCACTTCATACATTGTTTTATAAAATAAAATTTCCTTAAAATTATTCAGTCATGCAATGGAGATCAAACAGACCTTTTTTAGTTTTTAAATGGAGCCAAAATCTGTTGGGAGCCAATAATGAAAAGAAAATTTCCATTCTGAGCCGAAAACTTGACAACAATGCAATATCGAATTTATCAGGTGGACGAAGTCCTCCGGCAATTCTTTGGCTCTTCCTATAACAAAGAAGCAAGAACTACAGATTTAATCAGAGCCTTTTCCATTAATTTTTGTTTGTTTACACTACTAGTAATCTTTACTCATCGCGCTTTATATTCATATAGTACATCATTGTAAGTAAGTTATCTTTTTATTGAAGTTTTCGGTTTGCATGTTTAATTTTCAAACTTTGCTC
>NW_025784438.1:0-24816 GCF_021130785.1 Homalodisca vitripennis
TCCAAATCTTCTAAAGTATTAAATTTTGTCCACTAAAACCTCACATGTTCTGTCATTGGCCTCCAATTTTTATCTCCAACACCTCTTGTCATACAATTTATATGATTATTTTCTCTGTGAAAGCAGTAGGCACTTTTGAAAATTTGTATAGATATCATTACAATTAACACTAAATGTTAATATTCAACTACACGGGATGAAAATCAAATATGTATTAAAACGTATTCTCTCGTACTGTTTGATGAATATCATGTCATACATTTTTTACGTTTATTCAATCTTCATCCCTCTACTAAATAATTTCTAAATTGAAGTAATATTCTTTGTCTATTAATATTTTGGTATAATTTTCTATGACAAAATTGCAAAACGTTAAGATGTTTTGTACCGTGTTTGCTTTTTAAGATTAAGTTTTAAATACTCACCCCAGTGCTACAACCTTGTATCCTTTCACGCATAGCCTTGGTTATTTAATTTGTTAAGCAACAGCCATTAAATATTTACCGGGTCTATTACCTTATTGGAAATTCAATATCTTTTACTGAGAATCCGGGAACAATGAGCTTTCATAAATATAATGTTTCTATAGTGGTTTTTATGGATATAATCTTCAAGTTGAAATTTATGAATGTTACGGTTACAACAATATAGTCATTTTCCAATTATATCAGATAATTTTTATGAAATGGAATTTTCTTTATAAATAAATAAAGTTTTGTTGTAGATAGTTTTACTATACTAAATACTAATTTTTGGCATTTCACTCATAAAGTATAAATACAAACCAAGCAAATGACAATTTAACTATATCATTATATACTTTTTATTATCTTGTATTAATACTTGACGTATTGGCTATGGAAACTCATTAGAAATATTTAGTATAACCAATCCACTATTTGATGCTGGTATAAATATGATGGATATAGAGAAATTTGATAGATACCAACTTGTAAAACAGAATAAAAAAGTCTCACCCGGAAATACAGAGCAGAGTTGCCGGGCTGGCCTCACAGGGACGTAGGGCCAAAAGGAGTGGTAAATGTTTGGTCGTCGCACTCACTTGTACGCTCCTCAGTGAAAATCGGTTTCTTCCCGAACTTCAGATCATATACAAAAATTGATTAAAATGTCATTAATATGTTTCACCCTTGAAAATCTAGCAGAAATTTAAATTTAAAAATCCAGTTTAACAACACTATATCAACTAGTACCATTCCGGAAAAACTATTAATAATATTAATAATTCGCACGTTTCTGATAATGAGCTGAACAGCTAACTACAACTATAGAAAGGAGGAGAAACTACAGAAATTGAATTATTTGGGATTTCTGTTTTTTCCCATGAAAATTGCAGGGATATTATTTAATAAGAATTGTAGAGGCTTCTGTTTTAAAATATTTGCATTATGTTTGATGAAGCTTAGAAGAGATTTACAAATTTTTAAACTCAATTTGGCCTAGGTTAACTAAAAATGCGTAGTAAAAACAGGAAGGTTGTTTGTTCCCACTCACAAAAATATGACGTTAAATGTAACCATAACGAATTATTTTCGTGTTTACAAGCCTACATTTGTACAAGTTATATTTCGTAAACTTGCCTAAAGCGTCTGCGTTTTATAAATATTTTAAACAATTTTAGCAAAAGCGTAAAAGATTAAAAGAACAGCTAAAGAAAATAAATCGAAAAAACTTGTTTATATGTTAAAATTATTTAAATATTAATCGCATCTTTAAAACGAGACAACGCTTGAGAGAGCTGTTACTTTCACCATCCACTAATTTCTGTGAAACAGCAAGTTAAACTGTATGATGTAAACAATGCGCAGTGGTCGACTGCGCACCCACCTCCCCGCTAACACCTCATTGCCTTTTCGACTTTCATATTGTCACGTACAATATTCCTACTGATAATAAATGTAAAAAGTTGAATTCGATGCTGTATTAAAGATAAACATAGTCACCAATACAAGGAATTATGAATTAATGTGACTGAAATTATAATAAAAAAAATAGTATTGGTGTTCATATTTGCGTAACGATTTCTTACGCATTACATTGTAAATGTATTAAGCCCGATAAATGAGAATTCTAGTTTGAACCGAATATATAATTTAGTACATTACTAAAGTTAAACCTAATTTCTTGTTTAAACGATTCATATGGATTAATGCTACCATTATGACTATTTTTAATATTCTCAAGCACTGTTAACACCGTACCTTGACAATAACGATATAATAATATATTAACGTAATAATAGGTGTTGAATAGTAGAATTTTTCCAATCTGATTCACTCTTTTGTTACGCCATTCGCAAAACAAAGTATGATAACTCTCACAACTAACCTTTAAATATAAATTGTTATTATTTAAATTCAAACCGCACAATTTATCAATAAATACGGGAAATAGAATACTGGGTAAAAGAAGAACGCTTTCTCAACCCTACGTGAGAATGTTGACAAAAGAGGTATTTGACGGGGGTGGCGACTCCCTCGAGGGAAGAACTAACGTTTCCTCCCACACACATTTTCCCCAAAACTATGTCTTTATAGTCACTAACTAATCTATGTAAGACATATTTAAGTGATAATTTTTAAAATCGTATATACTTATAAAAGTATTATATAAATCATCTGTGGGCATGGAACATTTCTTTCTTAATTTCACTACATAAATTTGATCCTGTACAGGGTTTCAGATCTACTAATGAAATTAGACAGGAATCAGAACCCCAAAGTTCGAATAATACAAGTAGATTGTCTACTATTTTTTTATGGAGATTTCCTGTACACATGACCTACTTGTATTACCCTTGTAATCACACTTGTGGTAGCACCTTACCGAAGATGTCCTAGCATGAACCTGTGAAGTCTAAAACCCACCCTTTCTTCTCCTCCTCTCCAATTTCAAACTATTTTCTTTGCTTCCCACAACTTCACAATTACATATATCTTTACAATAAAAAGTCTTGTAAACAAATGTTTAAAATTTTTAATAAGAAGTATGAGAATAGGAATTTATAATCCACTATAAAAAATATATTGCTAGGCTACCGAGAGTATAAATAGGATTGGTAGACCTAATTATTTCAAGAAATAAACAAAAACTAAAATCTAATTTAACCGCTTCAAGAACCTTCATTTTATAATAAATATTTATTCAATATAAATTATTACTCATTACATTATAATTTTTGGGAATATCTTTTAGATAACAACCCAAACGTTTATATAAAAAGTCTATAGCCCTAAATCTTATCATAATTTTAGTAAACTTTAGCGTAAAAATTATCTTTTACACCGAGACATAAGTTGCCGGAAGGGCTAGAGCTTCCTGCAATGGGTAATGTGAAACTGTTAAGGGCCTTATTGCTTCGTGAAATATGTCAATTTTTAATAAACTTTGACGGGAATGATTTCCTTTGACATAGTATGGTTGTCATTTTCCTGAATGATAGCCTTTGAAAAATAATCACCCGACCTATATTATCACTATATTCCTAATGTTGTCATGAACTACACCATCACCAAGGCATCAACATGTCCATTGGTAAAGGTTTACAAAGTTCTAATGAAAACAAAAAAAGAAATAATTCTATACACTTTTCATAAGTGGGATGTATTTTAACACTTTATATCATTATTTAATAGAACATTTGCATATGAAAATCTCAAAATCAAAACGCAAATCCATAACATATGATTACATTTACTTTCAGATAATACTGCTAAGTCATCTAACAGAAAATTTGATCTACATATTGTACAAGACTTTTTGTTTAAAATACCGTACGATATGTTAAAAAGCGTATACCGATTAAACTGCTACCAATAAAACATACAATATTGTAATAGCAACTCCTCATCGTTACTAACGCTGTGTTAATGCAGTACTTTGTAAATAGAACCAAACAAATGTATGAATAAATTCTAAAAGAGTATTTACAAAAAGAAACTAACTTAGTTAATAATTTAAAGATAAGCTTCGTAAACAGAGTATTATTTTATTGTATCTATAAATAATTCACAAGACAAGGCTCTTTTTTACATTTCCTGTTACAAGCATTACAGAGTTTTGCTCTCTTACCCTTGTCCTTATTACGATACACTCAACAGCAGGTAGCTCCTCCAAAGTTAAACCTTTGAGAACGCCCAGGGCCTCACGGAAATTGACTTACATATATACTATTAGTTAATTAAATGTAACGCATTGTAGTTTATTTTAAGATATAAGTTGTGACTATTTTAAAAAATATTTTGCTGTGTTACCTACTTAGATCTACAAATAGAGAATGAGCAAAAGTTAAAATTTATATAGCTATACTTACTGATTTTGTCAGGACAGTTGTCCTGTTTCTACATTTTTTTATTATTCAAAAACAAGATCTTAAATATAATTATTATTTTGTCTACGTTTTTAAGACCTACACGCATTACGTCAGGCAGTACATTTTTTAGCACCACCATTTTACTTGCTTTCTTACAACGAAACTACTGAAATCGATGTTCAAGTAAGCAGGGCACAAAAAGATTCAAGAAGTGTCATTAAAAATTTAAATAACCTTTGTTACCTTATCCAATGTTACCAAAACAAACTATAAGCTCCCGTTAATTATTACCTTAATAAACCTCTTAAGGTCATTAAAGTGACATCGTGATTATTTTGTGAGCTACAATCAATATTGCTTGTGTTAACCCAAATACCACCAATATATTGCATAACTGTAATGTGATAAACACTGGCTTAACATCATTTGCTGAATAATTAATCACGTGATTATACTGCGGGGTATATGTATCAAGTTTGGTAAAACAGCTTTGATGAAATTTACTTAATTTAAGCTAAATAATTTCGCTCCTATCAGATGAAAAACCTAACAAAGCACATTTTCCCCCTTTACATTGTTTTAAACTTAATTGTGGCAGTAAATGGCAATATCAGATTGGTTCTCTATTTATATAATGTAAAACACAATATTTTATTTAAAAATCTTTTTTGATAATTTCATCAAATCGCCTTAAAAAACTGCCTATAACTTGTTTATGCGGCAAATAAAAATTTTGGAATTGATTATTTGAACAGCTTACGTAAATAAATTAATTTATGTTCCAAATGATCTTGCATATTTATCACACACTATGATGATTTTGGAGTACTTTAATATGAATCTGCGCTATTAAAAAATTTGTATTACAATACTTACTACAGTTACAAAAGAAGTTTGCCTTGTCTTAAACAGAATATTAATGCATCAGTTTTTTGATTAAAATCTGTGATTACAATAACAATTATTAGAATTTTGTGGAAAGCCTTTATGCAATAAATACTCTGAAAAATTTATCGCTTATAAATTGTTAGGAATAGTTAAAGCCAATAGCATGTTTTCCACTACAGTATTGTACACGATTTAATTTGACTGAGGCGAGTCGAAAGAAAGAGACCACTATTACATACACGTAAAGGAAAACTTCTTAATCCTATTAACAATTTAGTTTGGTTACTCTCCTAAACTAGTCTAATGATCTACTGTATCGTTCAGTAATAATCAGATTTTTCATGTTTTGTGTCATACATAAAACTCCATAAATGGTTTTATCAATATATAATTGAAATTTAACACAATAATTTTCGTAATGCAGAGTTTAAGATAATATTTTAGTACTCGTAAATTTTTAGAGATGCCATTGTGTTTAATAGTTTTACATTTGTACCTATTATCGGCAGGCGTGTGGGATGATTTACAAAGTATCGAAAGGATTATGGACAATTTGCAGGCTTGATCATCAGATTGCACAAAAGAAATATTGACTTTTCGAGAACCAAGGAATCTGCCACTTTTCTTCAGGGATGTCATATCCTTAACACGATCAAAGGGCATAGTTTTGTAAAATAACTTACTTACATAAAAATTCTGTTTGAACATATAATAATTTTATAATGCGAGTCAGTATTCTTCAAGATAGTAAACGTTGTAACAAGGAACCAACGATAAAGTCGTCAGAATAAACAATTACAGGATATTATCAGTGGGCCTTACAATATGTAAAATCATCACTTATAAGAATAAGATAGGGGCCGAGATCAACAATAATTTTTTAATGGCCGGTTTCCAATTCAACGTAATTATTAAAACAAAAGATAAGAGTCTAAAACCACTCCGCCATCTGAGAAAGATTTCTCCAAAAAATGTTAAAATGTTTTAAAAAGACTTAACGAAAAGGCATCATAATGTATATTCTATAACAATTGCGTATACATTCTAAAGGAGTTATGAACTCCATTCTGAGCCATTTCAAGTGTTTTGGAATGCTTAATGGAGCTCCAAGCGTAAATAATGGTAAGAGATGGAAAGCATGAGTGTGTTATAAGTTTTCTTAGTACCTACATTATAAAGTGTTTACTGACAAGGCAGTACACCGGGACCACCTTTAGTCGTTTTGACTTTCAATAATCAATAAGATCCTTTTCTTGAACCAATAAGAACTTAATGTGCAAAGTTTTCAAGTCTCCACGGATCTTTCTATCAAGAGTTCATCGTACAGACAGACGGACAACGAATCAATTTCAATAAGGTCCTTAGAGGTCTCTTAGCACAAAATAAATTGTATGCAATCCAAAAGTGGATTTTAGCCTGGATTGAAAATTGACATAGATGATGGTCACACAATCAGGATTGGTAGTAGTCAATACAGTTACGACAAAGTGACTTAATGGATATCCTGTCATGGCGGAGACTGACGACCGTTCCGTTTACCATTCCTTTATGATCCTCCCCACTGGATAATCTATTCTGGACAAAATTTTTATTATGTGCTCTGTCATCATGTACCCTCCTCAACGCGCTTAACATTTCCTTACATTTTTTTACTCCAGACCGTTACGGAAAATTCATGTGATACAGTAATGTAAATATTTAGAGTTGATGTATAGAGTAATTCAAATCAATGTATGATACGCAACTTAAAGGAAGTGTCCTTGTATGTAGGCTATGTCTGTCTTTAGCAACTCTTTGATTTCATGTTTGTAATGATAAGGCTAAAAAAGAAATTATCAATTAATAAAATGAAGGTAGGGCACACACATAGCTTGATTGGTGGAAAACACATAACATGTACAATTACTAAAGTTATAGTGTATACAAAATTGTTTCCTGCTGTGTCAAATATATATCGTGTATTGTATTATTTATATATATATATTATTTATTATTTATATATATATATATATATTGTAATACATATATAACTAGCAGGAAACATGTATTTATCTTCCAGAATCGAAGGATGTCCTAAAAACCAGATATAGTCCAAGTATTATCATTTTAGAATTGCATCATCCTTATTTCACAAAAACTTATTCAGGAACCCATTTTGGTTAGTTTCAGTACATTTAATCCAAAAGTACCTATTCTATTGCCTTTCTGCCAACTATATAAGCTGGAATCATGAGGTTGTTCCTCTGATATTTGAGGTTTTGAAATGTGTCACCATATAACTGTAAAATATATGTTTTTTTGAAGAACCAAGGTATATCCATGTATATACAAGTTCTACGGGTGGAAGATCAGTTGGAATTCATGAATTTATATGTACGTAAGTTAGTCTTTCATATCTAGTTTTCCTTGATTCAAATGTTTAAAATGAGGTTGGGAACGATATCGGTACACCGAAGGAGAATTTTAGTTTAAAATCTGTCCCCTTAGTAAACCTTCTCTTACAACATCGTAGTACTGCCAACACGGACGGGACCCGGAAACTTCAAGTGAAAGCCTATATTTAAGAGGTATTAACAAAACATTCCTGTCTGTCCGCAGGGCAAGGGGGTTGGCAAACCTTTCCTGTCTGCAAAATATACTCAAGAACGTTACTGAGCTGCAGGCTTGAGGTTTTGCATGAAACTTAGAGAATACCGGTTACGCGAACGTAGTTTGGGATTACCTCTAAACTGATTGTGTCAAACTCAAATAACTATCCCATTTGTATGTACGCGGGGATCATTTAAAAAGTTTAAATCTTTATACGAACTAGAGCGAAAGACTTTCACACATGTATTATAAATAGAAGCCAATTTATTTTGCTATTAAATTACTCGGACAATTTACTACAGTGAGCTCACCTAAAAATAATTCGGACGATGATCCTCGATCAAAATGATGACTTTAAATATCACACATAATATGTGAAGGGTTGATAAAAACTTAATATTTAGGTATATTATCATTTACTCACCTTAACTTACGGTACGAAAGGATGCCAAAAATGAAAACACTAATAGAGAGTCAATTTTAATTGTACATTGTGGGTTTAATACTGGGAAAATAGAGGAAAACTAGTAGCAAATGATAAGTATATTAACACAAATCTAATGTTTTAAAAGGTATGATGACAACAAACTAAGAGCAGGCAACTATTTACTATTGAAAAAATATAAAACACTGGCTGTGTAAGAGCCTTTAGAAAAATCTGTTAGTTAAATAGTTCGCAGGTCTTCTTTTTTTCCCATTTAATTTTTAATTAAACATGTTTTATTAATAATAAAAAACCGGAATTTTGTGTCTTAGGATAATAATCGTAGATCATTAGATAATTATCTAGGTTAAATGGTTATCAGTGTAAGTATTAGGGTACCATTGGTTGATTTAGAAAATAAATTACCCAAAAGTACTTTAAACAATTTTAAATTTTTCTGCATTATATAACTTACTAATATATAAATATCAGTTAGTTATCGTTCAACAGTAAGATTTTGAATTATAACAAATTTAACATGTTATTTTCCTTTGTCTTTGTTAAAATTATTTTTTGACGCTGGATGCGTATTTCCCCTGCAATCTTCTTATAGTAGGCGAGCTTCAAGGTAAATTTATATCACATTAGAGATGAACAACCGCCAAGATACGTTTGAGAAGCGGGGTGGGGAGACAAAAACCATGATATTATCTAGAGTGAATTTCGCCTTAGCTAAATCATTTTTTAAGAGCCGGTAGAGTTAGCGGGATACTCGTGATTTCCGTTATAAAACAATTGTATTAATCATCAACTGACATCTCATTTACTTACCGGCATTTCTTAATTATTTACTTAGGCATGACAAAGGTATATTTTAAGTGAATGTAATTCCTGATTGCTTGTGTATATGTAATATTTTGTTTATTCCTTTAATAGTAATTAATAATAAACCGTTATTCCGTTGTAAATATGTAAATATTCATTTTATTAGTATTGTCATAGTTGAAAACAATATTATTCTTTACAATTTTTTAAATTATGATGAAAGAAAATAATTTTCTTTACTGAATGAAAGTTATGAAGATAAATATAGTATCCAAATATCTCACATTAACTAAAAGTTAAATTCTTGTCATGAATAATTAGGGAATCTACTAACAAGCGAATAAAATTCCCTTCGGAGCCCATATTTGGATGTACCAGCGCAATAAAAAAAAAAACTTATAACGGGCCAGTCGCCCCCTCTGGCCGGATATTGCCCTCTTTCAACGGAACAAAACATAACCAAGTTATATCCGCGACGGTATGTATGAAGGGCTTCCAGCTGAAATCATTCATGATTGTGTGGAACACGATGGTCTTACAACAGTTATTGTCAGTAAAGTCTTGTATTATCACGTACAAATACAATGATTACACCCAGCCTCAGTTTACCTAATTTAAAGTGTACTTGAAGTGACCGAATCACAAATGTCCGTATAAACAGGGTAACATTGGACTAATTCTATTATTATTTCCCCACTTAATTATTCAAACTATACTAGTTAACATTACGCGATATGGAGTAGTAATATCTTATAGTGTGCCTGTTGGAACTCAGGCTGTAGTTTTTAGCAACTACTTTAGGTTTTCAAAATGATTAGTAAAATGTTATAGAGAAATGAAAGGGATTTACTTGCAAAAATAGAAAATAATATCTCGCCAAAAATATGAAAACAGAGTTGCCGTTCTGTCCCCCACAAGGGAGGGACGTGGCCTGCATGATGGTAAATGTTTGTCCAACACTTTCGGGCACAATTTTGTCCCTACTCTCTGAGCTTGGAATCGTTGATCGGAAGGTAGCACTAATATTACTTTATAGAACTATTACATAGTATGTTATTGTTTTTTAAGTTATGAGAGCTTGAGAGATAGGAATACGGATTTTTTTATTAGTACGAGGTTAAATACACAAACTTCTCTTCAATCATATTCGAAATAATAAAATAGAATAGAACTAGAATAGAATTTATTATATGAGAAATATTAGCAATAACACTATTATATGCCATTGAGTATATCACCAATGTAATACGATCAATAAAGTACAACCGCTAAACAACCAAATGGTATACACAATGTTCAAACCTAAATGAGCAAACTTAAATAAAAATGTAACATTCTTGTAAATAGAAAAAAAGAAAAAAAAAAAAAAAAAATTAAAACAAAAAACAACTCGTTAATTAAAAGAAATATTTCAAAAATAACTAGGGCCTTCTAGAGGCAAGTGTCCTTTGTGGACGAGGTTCCTTTTATTACAACAATATATTATTTTAGCTCCAAAGAAAATTTCAATAAAACCTTTGAATTTTGTATAAGCTGCCTAAAAAAATTGATATAAAAGTGTGCTGCCTGCAGTATACAAAAGCCAAATGAAAAATCCACTTAAATAAATTCAAACTAACGCTTTACATTATACTGTTACTTTCTATTAATTAACTAGGGAGATCTATGCAGAGAAGAAAATCTAATTATATCAAAAACCCAATAACCACTTCCTGTTAATGATTTTTTGAAAAATAACTTTATTATTTTCTACCAGAACTTAAATAATTGAACAAGAAAATTATACTCAACAATTGTTAGGGTCCCAAAAATCAATAAACGTATTTGAAAAAAAAATGCTAAAAGGTTAGGGCTTTGGAACTGGTATTGGTTCCTTGCTATTCTTAACTTTTGAATTATTTGTAATTAATTTTTTAATTATCTGGTAAATTGTGGCCCACTTATGACATAAAATATTTTTAAAACTTTATAAAACAAAACATATATTTTAAGGGGAAGAAATATTATAAATCAACAAAAAGAGGAAAAGAATTCTCTCCACTCATCGTTTTCGTTTAATCAAACCTTATGAATTTCTTTTGTTGAGTTAGAAGTGTGCTTTAGATTTGTTTCATAAGGCATACACACTCCCAGCCCCTCAACAAAATATTCCATAGTCAAGCCTAACTAATTGACCAAAGAGAAGTACAGCATTCTTAAACACTTCTTCAGATGCAAATGTATTGTAAAAAATAAAAAAATCTTAAAATATTGTTTAGTTTTGCGGTTTTAAAATTTCAATATGTGTCTTCCAGTGTTGATTTCTCTATCTAGCATGGGACTGGTCCTAATATTTGAATGTAACACAATTCCAACCAACAATTTCAGTAACACTTGAACTAATTTAGGTCTAGAGTGAAAAGTAATGTAAGTAAAGAGTTTTTTTGTGGTAATACTGATGATAAGGTCCTATAACTCAATTTTAATCGAAAAGAAGACGTTGTACTTTATTTAGGTATATATCATTTCAATGTTCATTGTTTAGAACGAGGTGTTCAAAGGTTAAACAAAAGTTTGCAGATCAGGCTCGAAGTTTAGTTTCAGCTCGTGAAGTAAGCCATTTCTTGGTTCGAATCAAATTATATTTCACAGGCCATTTGTAGACCTTTGCTTTATTGGTACGATAAAAAAATAATCTTACAACTCAGTCTGCGGAATTTCTGACGTGTGGTTAAAAAGTATATCATGATTTGGTTTTTTGATCTTTCTAATATCTCCTTCTGTCTCTAAAATGTTTCTCGGTGATCCCAGTTGCGATGGTTATTATTCCCCTTCTCAATAATATAGCTTTCATGTTGGGCGACACGTAGTGAGGTTATTTCCACTTTGTTGTTCATAAGTTAAATGTAATGATGAACGTTACTAAGGTAGAATTTAAAATTGGATCCCCGCCACAAAATTAGTCTCTTTTTCAAATTTTTATGGAACTTAGGCATAAATTGATATTTCATGATGAGTCATTTTTAATACTGAAATTCATATATTTTTCTACAATGGACAAAATAATATACTAAACAATAAACGAGTGTCAAGTCCCTTGAATCACTTACATGGGATAAAGTTACCGCATTTGAACTCTGGAAAGTAGGATAATTTAGGGGTATTGTCTGTATGCAAACTTCCCTCAGCTGTGCCGTAATTAGCCGTAATAAACGCGCGATGAATAAACTCAAACAGCCGTTGTCTTGTAACGAATTGTAGGCCTCAACAATACAAGTTTGGACGTCACGCGTTATAATACCATGCACATATTACACAGTGAACTTCCGACTGGAAGTTTCTTGCTCCCTTAAATACCTACCTGGCCCCAGTTTGCAATATAACATTAAACTGAAAGCCTATAGATTCAGTGTGTTATTACGTAGTACCGGCCACCTGGTGTTTTTATGGTTGCTTTTGTGACTAGTTTTCAATGATTGTTTCTAAAAATATAATTCTGTTGTACATGGGTGAACTGTATTTTAAATTGGTCAATCAAACCGGTATTTCCTCAACGGTATTAATTAAATTAACGTAAAATATGCGAGAAATAGTAAATAAATTAACTATAATGGAAATCGTTTTGCAAATAAAACCCTTCATTAAAATAAAATATAATTTATTTCCATACAATCGTGCTGTATTTTGGCGTAATTTAACGATCATCCAGTGTAAATTAAACCATTAGTAAATATAAAAAACTAACAAGGTAAATTACACACATTTAGGGTACCGTTTTTGAAATTGGGGGTGATACATTTTTAAATGACACAGCTTGTATGTAATTTGTATTAATTAGTCGATTCTGTATTTAATATTTCTACAGTGTCTGTTTCATCAGAACCTCTGTCATTCTGGCCGGCCCCCGGATTGATGTGGTATATCCATCCTACCCTGAATGAAACCACCTGGATCCACATGATTTAGAGCCTGAGTTATCCACTTGTTTTAATATGTTTGATTATATCGTCAGCAAAAGACAAATGATTACCTACTGACTCTTACCTTAAACCCAACGTCCTGGGTATGGTCCTTAACACATATCCATAGCAAGGAAGTAATGCGTATTGACGTTTTTTCTTTTTTCTAATTTATGTCTACAACCTCCATTCTCCTTAAAAATTATTGAGTTTATATAGAGTTGTATCGAAAATTTTAGTAATATAAATATGACTATAGGAAAAAAATATTAATTGTTCAATTTTGCAGATTAGTATTGTTCTTTTCCCATACCAAATACCAAGTGATTCCACAGTTTTTGGTAATATCGTATAATAATTGGTCAGATTTTGCATATTAATGATAAGATCAAACATAGTTTGAGTTAAATTTGTTCAGAATAATTTAACAGTGATATATTAATAACAGCGTTTTTTTAAAGTGGAATACACGTTATAGTCATATACAAAACACGATACACCAAAGTCATACTATGGCAATACTAAGAAAAGATAATTTTAAACTATTTTGCATAAAACCAATATATTTATTATATGTCTTCATAATCTAAATAACTGTTAAAATTTTATTTCACAAATAAATAAATGGAATAATTTAAGAAACAACAAAATGAAGAAGTGTAGAATTGTCCAATTCTTCACCAGCCTTACCTCTATTAATGTTAATATTCACGTTTTGTGCAAGTATGTTGCCACCGTATCCACTTTTTTATGGGTAGCGTTTTTTACGATTAAAATTATGATGGTTTATAAGACGTGAATTAATAAAGTAAGAATACTAAAACGACGGTTCTCGCCCTAAGAGAGAATGTTGACATATAGAGGTGGTGACGGGGTTGGTAACACCTCGGGCCAACTAAGACGTTTCCTGCCTTCAGATATTTATCCTCAAAATGATTTTCTCTTGTGTCACACCTTGTCTAAGAATAATTTTATAACCTTATATTTTTATAATTTTAATCACTCATATTTTATTAATGTTTACTGACTCATACATCTGTAAACATACAACACCACATGATTCATTCTACCGATATTGATTGTTTTAGCCACTCATTTGGATATTAAAACTATAATGCTGTCTAAAATCAATAATATGCAAAAAAGCAACTAATGTCAACTACCAGAAGGAAAATTAACTCATCTTCTTGTTCTAAGGATTGGCCTATTACTATTCACTTAAGCCTTAAGTGTAATTTCCACACCCAGAAAGTATACCATGAGCCAGCCAGTTTACAGTTTCATCAATTCTAAAAAACTGCCAAAAAGAACCGATCAGGTTCTTCTGGAGAAATTCACCACCTTTGTACAGACTACCAAAGGTGGCATAACGCTCATTTGCTGTTGAAGGGGAATTCTAAAAGCAAGAGTTTAGCTCATCTCACAATCAACAGAATGGATCCTCCCGGAAAACATCGGAAAGTGAATTCTATGAAGATGCTTCTTCATATGCCCATGTTTCATAACCAAAACAAAAACTGAGATTACAGCGATCAACCTATGGAGAGAAGAACAAACGTCACATTGCTGATTCTGCCAAGCGAAAAAAACTACTTGATAACAATCCCATACAAGTTTTTAACTTCTTCCTGAAAAACTGTAGGATAAGGATTCATAAAGAACACCAGCTCCATGCATGGTCTTACTCCCACAATCCCAGCACTCGTGCCACTGTTTGTGTTAGAGCCATCCGTAAACCATTCAAGATGGAATCGGTTGTTTCCCTCTAATAAAAACCTGTATAGAAGGGATCACATCCATGAAGAGTGTATCGAAGGAAATTCCTTGAGCCATCTGATCAGAGATCATGTGCAAAGCGAGCCTTTATCCAGGGTGCTAATTTTGCAATGCCCACTCTTAGAAACCGAAGCTGACTAAAGCCCCACCTGCTGAAGACAATAGACAATTCTACTGGCCAAATCCTGCATGACAATGTCCAAGAGGGCAGTTTTAAAAAATCGCCAGTTAAGACAAGAGTCTGGTACAATTGGAAAGAACTCAGTACTAGCAAGGCAAGCCATCCCTTGAGTGCTATCCAGAATAGCTATCGCCATCCTGACCCCCGTTCTTTTACGCCAGACAAAAGCAGCAATTATAAATGGATGTCTAACCACGGAGATATAAAGCCAGTACAGAAAACCTCGACTTGAGCTTCAAAGACATACTTATCACGCGTCAATAATCAATCAAGGGCAATTTCCCTCTTAAAAGGACAACCCTTACAAATGGGATCTCCAGTTCAGGCCCGTATGAAGAATGACGCCCAGAGCATTTCAGCAAAGTTAGCCCTACACACTCAAATTTATCTGTGAAAATAAATAAATGAAATATAAATCAAACTAATTAACTTTTATATAATAAATAATTATAAATAAATAAATTCGATATTATTATAGCCTAATTATATGTATATAATGTGTGTCTAATGTGATTCAACTTAAGATTATTGCATTTTTTCCTATCATAAATAATGTGCCTTTTTAATATTGAAAATATAAGGATGTGTGTTTACAAGTAGGAAAGTAATTCTCATAAAATGATTACGTCTTGTCTACTACATTTAACAATCTACAAACATTCCTGTGTAGGTGGAGTTATTTAAACAAAAGATGATCGTACTTAGTATTGTAAACCTCAGATACGGAGAGTAATTAAACACCGGAGAGTACATGAGTGGTAGATTTTAATGTACATCACTTATTTTACAAATTCAAACTATTATTATTGGCTTTGAATGTTAATTGTTCTACACTGACAAGGCTCTAATTTAAAAAACAAGTTTTTAACCATTGGCATATTAATAAACGCATTTCATAAAATTTAGAAACTCTATCATATTATATAATAAAAGTAACCACTAATTCTTTTATAAAAGCAAACGTATTTTAATTTGAATAACGGCTTGTACTCTAAATACATTATTGTATTCATTTAAAACAAAAACATACAAATAATAATAATTATAGCAATACTTTCTTTTAACATTGCCAAGAGAAACCACATTTAACTTGTATAAATATTGAAAACTACTTGTAGAATATCTTGAAATATTAAAAGATTAAAATTGCAACATGTATATAAAGTAGTTTCTAAAGATATTTACAATACTAAAGTACCGTGTTTTGGTTTATGCTGTGAAATATGTGAGATGAAAATGTTACTATAATACAAATTAATGGTCACAATTTTAAAACCTTTTATAGGTTGTCATTGCCTAACGAAGATAAGATGAACAATTAAGGCACTTCTGGAAACTAACTCTCTAAAAAATTTGGTATGAATCAGAAATTTACAAATATTATCATTTTCACATTGTTTTTTATAATTTTGCTGCGTTACACTTCTTTTCAAAACTTCTTAGGGTTCGTGTCTTAAAACCTTATTATATATTGAAAGATATGTAGGAAAAATTGTTACATGTTAAACTAAAAATATTCTAAAACACTTTTCTTTGCAATACGATTTTGAGATCGTAGATATCACCTTAAGAGATAACAATAATTCTTTAGGTTCAAAATTACTTTAAAATTACCTAAACTTTCAACACAAATTTCATTTTTTACTATGTAGTGAAACTGATAAATATGATATAAATTTATAATTATATTTTGTTGTAATAATACAACATATCATTCTTACATACACATTTGTATATTTTTCGTAACACCTAAGAGTATATTTATTTTGGGTTTTAAATACTTGTTAAAGAAAATGGTAAAACAAATCTATTGAAAGTCATACAGTCAATCTACTGTATTTGTAAGTTTCTGACTTTAAAATACAATTATAACAAACAGTTGGACCCAAATAAAATTGTGTAACTTATATAGACTATAAATTAAAGTATAGAAATTTTTATATTGGAATAGTACAATATTTTTGAATACTCAGCATTAAAATCAGATTAATACTTTAGTACGGTTTATAAACTGGCTCAATATGTGCACTGTTTTGTTCTAATATTAAATAAAAGCAATACAACATTGTAAAAAATTCGCGCAATAGTAACATTATTAACCCCAAATTATTTGTTAATGTAATACGAGTCTTGTTGGTATTTCTTGCATTGCGATTTGTTGTAAACCAATAAAGCTCGACTTTGGCAATTGAAGACGTTTGTAGCGCTCTCTCAGGCTCAGATAAATTGACAAAAAGTTTGTTCACGAGGAACAGTCCTCTCAGTGTAATGGTCTTGGAAGCGCTCCAGCACCATTGTTAACTCTCGTACCGTTTATAGAAGTCGATTTAGGAGTAGGCGGATTTCTTTATTTTTATGTTGTAAAACGTAGATAAATACAACCGGTAACAGTTAAAAGGCGTTGAGTAGAAAGTATTTTCTAAAAACAAAAGTTTGTAGTTAAATAATTGAATTTTCGTTATAAAACGTCAATTATTTTATAAATGTACAGTATTAAAAGTAGTAGCTGAAACATTCTCAAGTACCTGAGATAGAAAAAGAGCATGACGAATTCGTTTCATGAACACAACTTTGGCCAAAGAAAAAGTCTATGTCAGTAGTAACTTTGTCCAACCTCAACAGTCTATGGATTGTAGCGTGTCGTTGACGATCATTAAGTAACAATCATATGTCTTGTTCTCGTCCAGTAAGGTGCGTTGAATTGTACGTTTACTCTCCTTTTTTAGTAGAACCTTTATACTCTAGAGGAGGTTACGTGGTGGTTCGGTGAAACACTGAGATAAAAAAAAATCGATATGAAAATTCGATACTTCTTTTGTTGTAAACTCTGTTATATGTTTAGGGGAAGGGGGCCTACCATATATATTAAGAGGAACGCTAGTAAGCTGGCGGTCGCGTTTATTATTGCCCAAACTGCGCAATAAATAGAAAACTCATCTCAAATTCATAAATTTTTCACTTCAGAAAAATTCAAATTTTGTTTTGCAATGCTAATTGACTAATAAATAAGGTTTGTAACTTATACTCACAATAAGATGACTCATAGACCCAATTATTTTTAATATAGGACTAATAACTGAAAATATGTTATTGGTATTATTTTTCGATATCTTTATTACCGAAACAACAGACCAACAGATACGTTGTTTATTGTTTAAACTCAGCTGTTCTGTTTAGTTGCAACAAAACGTTATTGTGAGCACCAAAACACTGCACCGTACTGTAACAACACTGTGAATGTTTACTGGACCAACTCGATGGGCGAACTGTAATATAATTGAACGCTGTGGCGACGTGACGTCCCTATGGAAGGGTTGAGTAATACACCAAATGGACAGGACGAACAATAATGGTCCCTTGATGCTGATTTGCTTTGGTGCTTTTAGTAGCAAACATTCGAACACACAACGTTCAACCGCTCTTGTAATTAATGGCGCAAAGCGAGTTCTTGTTTTATTTAACTCGGCCATTCGACATTTTCACTTGTTTGTCTCTTATTTGCCATTGAACTTTTGCCTTTTAGTTTGAATGTAGGATTTATCCTATACGTTTTTTACTAATGTTCATACACGCTAGGTGTTAAGGTTCCCTTATAACATGGACAGTAGGAATTAGGTGATGGTTGAAATGAGATTTAAAATTATATTCACAAACAAGACTTGTATTACATATTCGTTTTTTTGCAGACAACGTTACTTTTGGACACATGTTCAATAATCCATAGATGAGATTAAAATGCGAGACAAGAATACACTCAATATTTTTAATGTAATAGAACCTATCATTGTTTAGTGGTAATGGCGTTGCTGAGTGGACATGTCCCCTCCTTGGAGGCAATATAAAAAGGTCCGGCCTGTAAGGTTTTGTGTGGTTGGTTTATGTAGTAGATTAAGGTTGTTGAAATATTTATATGTCATTGATGAGCAAGGGTTGACTGTGAGAGGATTTAATAATATGTCTTAGATTTGGCAATACAACACCCTCAAAATGAACCAACACCATAATTTTACTTTGGTGACAAGCATCTCATTATATTGATTAAACTTTTAAATAACAATGGATATCATCAACCGACCCATATTAAAACCACACAACTTTAATTAACAAATTATGTTTTAACTATTAAATTATGTCATTAACCAATTTTATGTTTAATTTATATTTTTACTATAACATTTATTAGTTAATTTTTGTAGTGTTGCAAATAAAATATGCTCTTCATGAAACTAACATGTAGTGAGAAGATACGTTCTTTTAACAATTATCCTATACATTTTTACATGATTTTAAAACAAATTGAGTGACTTTTCCAAATTGAGGAACATTTAAATAAAATATATGAAATAAAGAAAATTATAAATTTCAATATTAAACTATTCATTGACTTTCTATACATTATAATCTTTTTCTTTTCATTACTTTAGGATACAGGTTACCTTGGAATTGTGAATTTAGGACGTATTAAAATGATTTTTATAATGAACTCCTGATATATTATAATACTACGTTCCTAAAATTTAAATACAAGATTATCTTTAACTTACATTTTTTTTGCACTTGAGACACTTATTACGCCTAAAAGATTTTTCCCTGCACACGAACACATGCACTGGCACTCCGCGAACGTCGCTTTTCGAAACCACCGTCACTCGGACTTCCTCTCTCTCCTCGTTTGTTCCTCCTTTTTGGAATTTTTCTTCCGTCAGCTTTCCTGGACCAAGGGCCTTATGCCCAAATCTACTCCATCATGAATTTGAGTGAGTATCAATTTTTGCATATCCAGCATGGCTGGTCCCTCTACAATCGTCGCATGAGTTTTTTAGAAACTAAGGCCATTTCCGCTGCTCTAAACAAAGCATTTCCTGTTTGTTCATCAATCGGTCGTGTTGGTCTGGAGCGGCATTGTGCTATATCCCAACTTACATCCGGAGGGATGTTTTGTATCTTAATTGTAATACAAGACTTCCTTTCCAGCAAACTATCCTCGTACACTTGATTTCTCAACGAACTTATGTGTTATAGTATACTAATAATTACGTTATGTCTTACAGGCCTCATGAGTAACGAGGCCAGGACTTGGAATGCTAAGACTGAGAATTTTCCCTAATTCATTATTAGGAGATTTCACTTTTAGATAGGCTTCCTAGTCTAGATTAATGGTCCACATATAATGCTCATGTAGGAGTTCCTTTAAATAGAACATGACATGAGGTAAAGAGAAAATATAGTATCTTAAGATGTTAGTTTTCTACGATAATGACCATAATTATAATTTATCTCTATCAGATGCTAAGGAAATATATCAATGTAAATAGTAATGGTCCGGTTTGCTAATTGAATGGTCGAATTCGTCTGGAGCAATGGAGACACGTTGAGTTCAGAGATAGATTTGAATTATTTTTAATAACCATTTGATACCACCATGAGTTTCTGTAAAGAAGATTTCTCACATCAGGATTCAAATATTACGTTTCTCTTAGGAAATCCTTTGAATTACAGCAGGGGAAGTAACAGACCACAGAATAAGTTGCTAGCGATGTATGTTGTTTTAAACGATCATAAAGTTAAATACACATATTCTTAGGGAATCTTAACCGTTGTTTTATAACATAATAATCGTTTTATTATAGTGACATTTTTATTTAAAGCATATCTGGAATCTACCTTAGAACAGTGAGATAGAAGAGATTAGTTGGAAAGTAAATGTATTTCCATAAAACACAGCTTACCCACAGGGCCCAGCCCTTGGAATATATTTCTATTTGTATCAGAATTCTTCAAAGAGGGGCATAGGAGAAAACAAAGAGATGGTTAAATACGATTGCCATGATCTTACTTTTGTAGCTATTAATGATTAATGTTAATAAACTACCTTCCCTGACAAGGCATATTAAATTAACCTATACTTGTGATTTAATGCATTCATAGAGAGATAAAACCTCTTAATATACATAGAA
Organism: Homalodisca vitripennis; assembly: GCF_021130785.1. NCBI lineage: Eukaryota > Metazoa > Arthropoda > Insecta > Hemiptera > Cicadellidae > Homalodisca > Homalodisca vitripennis. The sequence goes on from NW_025784438.1 coordinate 20,912, forward strand.
ATAACATAACATTGTTTAAATGTACGATTATTTTACAGAGATTGGCATATTCGCTCATGGTTCAGTACAGTGTACCAATTAATAAACAACTTTCGAAATATTTATCTATTTACTGTGATGTAATGCTCTGAATTTGAAAGTCAGTGCAATAAGGAAGAAGAAACTTTGCATAATTTGTATAGTTACCAGGATAAATAATTGCTCTAATTTACGTTTCCATTTTAAAATTGATCACTTGTTTCAAAAATATTTGTGATATTGGCTTTTAAGTAACTTTCATATTTTCAAAGTAAATATTTTAGTGCAAATATTTAAGATGTTTATTTGTAACATTTTATTATTTTAAATAAACAGATGTGTGTGGAGAGAGGCTACAAAGGTGATACGGCTATGTTACGATAAACAATTGTTCGACTCAAAGATAGGCTTGTCAATTAAAGGCAATGACATCAATTTTGGTTGTGCTGGATTATATTTTGAATCTATTATTAGTGCTTGACCTTGAACGGCTTATTATTCTTATATGGTGCTTGGAATAACCAACATTATTATTCACATGCACAAGGAATGTAAATCCTACCATCATTGTTTTTATTTGTAAATACTCGTAATTATTTTCTAAAAACATAACACTAAAATACACTTTCAAATTGGATTTTAAATTAGAATACATAGTAAATTATTTTCATGTTCTGTTGGCGAATCAACTATTTTGATACATCTGTACATTCTCCTCCTGCTTAAAAACTGAATGTATAAATTAAAATTTCAAGTTATTAAAGACTGGGACTAAAACTTTAATGTTATATTTTATTGATACACACATTTATGTCTGCGGGGTAAAAATATTATAGGATTTTCCTTAACTCCACCACCCAAAAGCTCACTACAACCAAATTTAATCAAATGTGTTTAAATACAGAATCAAATTTCATCAGCCTCGACAGTATTCTAATCAAATTTACCCTAGAATAAAACATCTTGAATCAATTGGATCAAGCCAGGAGAAATCAGTAACAACAGATTTACATAAAGATTAATGACATATGAGCAAAGGTCATTGACATTCAAAATACTTGTTTGATCTAAAGAGTTCGTAAAAGTATAAAATAGATACTTCTCATAACCTTATTTTCAAGCGGCGTCACCAATGATTGTTTAGTATAATCTTTATGTTTAATATAACTTCATAATTAATTCTCATATCACATTCAAAACTCGATATTTACTGTGGAGGTCATGTATTAGATTCTCAAGAGTATTAAAAGCAGGATATAGTGTACGCATTCGTAATATAGTTACAACGAATACGTTTCATGTATACAGGGATTTATGTTTAGAAATTTAAAACATTATAATGTTTCATATTTTCTATCTCGAACGATGCAATAGTTATAAACATATATATGTTTCTAAATTATGATAAAATAATTTAAATAATTCGATAATATTGTGTATCTACGTATATAATTGTGTTTCATGGCGTATTACTATATAAATCTCAAAATTTATGTGGCCGCTTCTTTAATGCATTACAAAAACTAAAAACAACATAAAAATGAATAACACACATTAGTGTAAATAAACTTAGGATACTAAAAATCTTCATTATTTTATTTTACGATTCCAGTAACAGAGATAGGCCGCTATATTTCAAATTCAAATTCAAATTCAAATTCAAATGACTTTATTTGTATTATATATACAAAAGGGCGAATTTAGGGCCATAAGGCCCTGTCTTACAATTAACCCTAATATAATAATATAGAACTTAAGTCAAATAAAACTACTACTGTACATTTAAAATAAAACAAAATTATATAATTAAAGGTATCTTTAAGAATTTAGTATAAATACATTCATACAAAAAATTCATACACACATTCACTAGCACCCTATCCGCCCTCCAAAACCTACCCCAAACTAACCCGTCGCTGACATCGTTTCTAGCAATTTAGCTTTCAGTAAGGCTGCAAACCGATTTCGACTCCCTACTGACTTAATATGGTTAGGAAGGGAATTCCAAGCTCGGACAAGCAGTAACGGACAAATGATTTGTTGTAAGTTGAGGTTCGATGGCAGGGAATAAGAAGCATTGATGAGGCCATTCTTGTCTCTCTTGCGCTCGTTTCAGAGATCAATTTGAATTTGTCAGCCAGATATATAGGCTCTCCAGAGTTAAGACTAGAATACACCAAAATAAGAATTTTTAATAATCTTGTATCGGCCAATTTTAGAATGGAATTTTGAATATAGATATGCGTTATATGATTGTCACGTCTTAGATCAAATACAAAACGTAAACAGTAATTTTGGCATCGCTGCAATTTGTTAGCCAGATCCACAGTCATATCATTGATTATAGAGTTACAATATGAAAAATGAGGAAAAATCAGTGTTTTTACCAGTAAAAGTTTCACACGTTCTGGCACGAAGTGCTGCATCCTCTTTAGTGAGTGAACTGAAGCAAACACCTTTTTACAGATGCCACAACAGCATCACACCATCCAAGAGTTGTGTTCATAGTTAGACCCAAATTTTTTACTTTGTCACAGTACGAAGAGAAACGTTATTTACAGTAATTTTGGGCATATTATTTGTGTCTATATAGTTCTTTAGTCGTGAGTGAGAGATGACAATTGTTTGGGTTTTGTTTTCGTTAAGCTTCAGTCCGTGTTTCGTTGTCCATTCCACAAGTTTTTGAATGTCAAAGTTTATGTTGCGTATTGTCGTTTGTATATCACGGACCCCACAGTGGGCGTAAATTTGTAAATCGTCAGCGTAACATGTGGTATCTAGTGAATGTAAGTACTGTACAAATGTCAGTTACGTAGAGTAAAAATAAAAGAGGTCCCAGTATTGAACCTTGCGGCACACCACCAGTGAGAATCTGTAGTCAGGATACTTTGTCAGCCACACTCACACACTGCCGCCGATTCGAGAGATAAGATTTAATCCAGGTAATTACTAACCTCGGAAAATCCTAAAGCACGCAGCTTTCTCAACAACAAGCCGAATATAACACAGTCACCGAGTCAAATGCCTTGGAGAAATCAAACAATGCCATAATAGTGCACTGACTTCTATCCATCGCTTGGCGAATGTCATCAGTAACACTGAGAAGCGCCGTTTCAGTGCTATGATTTGATCGAAATCCTGATTGAAACTTATTCAAAATATTTATTTTCTTTTAGGAATATTGAAATTTGACAGTGCACTATTCTTTCCAAACCCTTTGAGAGAGCAGGGAGAATGCTGATTGGTCTGAAATCTTTTGCTTCAGTGGTGAGAAGAAATTTTATTTGTTGGACGGATAAGTGGCAGACTTTCCAATGTTCAGGAAAAACTCCAGTGGTTAAAGATTTGTTATATATAACAGTCACCACAGGAGAGCACAGCATAAAGGATCTTTTTCAGCATCTTAATAGATATTTTTATCAGTTCCGGTGGCATTACTTTTAATCCTGTTTATAGCTCGTAGAGTGTCAACCTGGAGAATATGTTGAAATATGAATTTCTCATATGGGAAGATGGGTGGAGGTTGGTTGTCTAGTTCTTGCAGAAATGATTCAATAGCATTTGGATTAGTTGATTGTGATGCAGTAATAAAAAAATCATTAAGTTCGTTTAATGGTATATTGCAGTGAATATCCATTTTCCGCTTGCCCCATACCTAAACGGATTTTAACATTCCGCCACATTTCGGTGGATGAGGATCTTTTATCAGGAAACAAACTGTGAATATATCGCAGCCGAGAGTTACGAAGGTCCTGTTTAACTCTATTGCGGAGCTGGACGATACTGAGCGAGGATGTCTGGGTCATTAGTTCTGCGAGCTCTGCGGTACAAAGAGTCGCGCCGAGCCATAAGACTGCGTATAGCAGGTGTTTCCAGGGGACGGGGGG
>NW_025784439.1:0-23478 GCF_021130785.1 Homalodisca vitripennis
AGGGGATATGACTTGAGATTAGTGCCCTAAATTCTTTCTCATGGCTCCCGATAGGAGGCGGCCCCTACACAAAACCTTTCACATCAAAAATATCCTCTGACTCCAGAATCAGCGCCAAGGTCCTTAGGAATAGGTAAATAGGTGCAATTTATAAGCATCTTGTCCTATGATAACAAAAGAAGTTATGTGTAATAATAAACTCCATATCCCGCAGTGGAGAACTACAATGATTTTGGAAATATAACCGTTAATCAAAGAAACTTGTGCTAAAACATACACAATAAAGCACGTATATCTATAGAAACAGCTAAAGAAACTTTGTGGTATTTTAACCCTTCAAAGCCCGAGATTTCAAACTAAGAGTACAACATTATGGTTTAATACGGTGCTTACTAAATGTGTCTATATGTCTACAATAGGCTGTAACTGTTTAGGGGTTTCATAGTTCAGTGTAATATTCCAAATTCGTTCCAATCTCCAGCATGCCGGGAAACATCCAGTAGGATCGTGGTAGCCAGGACAAGGATCAGGAGATACATATGAGTTCCTTTTATTCTTAAGGAATCACAATTTTTGTATTACGTTTTCACAATAAAATAATCTACCAAAAGTGTGTGTTTGCTCTGTTTTTAATCCTCTCTGTACCCAAAGTATGTGCAGAGAGAATATCTTTACTATTATTTCTATAAATTGTGACTCCATAGTGGTATTTACGTGTTTATGCATATTTGATAAAAATGTTATAGTTGTTCAAGAAAGTATATTCTTACGTATGTCACACAGCCATCCATACGGCATTTTGTAGGAAGTTAAATATTCAAAATTAGTTTATTTTAGTGTATGAAAACCAGCAAAAATTAATATCGCCTAACTAAACCAAGTTAAATTTTCTAAAATTCTAGATTTCAAAACCTGGAGTGGAAATTATTAAATAGACATATATTCTATAGTTTGTAAACCATACAATTAGTTACAGAAGTGTGCGCCAGAGCTCATCCACACAACATCAAATATACAAAGTTTAATTTTAACTACTATCTAAGCATTACTGGACTCGCTTAATGATTGTAATACTTAGGTTTTCAACCTTACAGCTTGTATAAATTATTTTCGGTGTCATGACGAAATAACATTTGTTGTGCAGTATATGTGATAGCTACAGTTTGGTTTCAGGTGAATACCTGCTTGAGAAAATTATTACAATAAATATCCTTAATTATATAACATGCGTTTTGAGTGAAAATTTAAGAACAATATGGATATAACTTAAATAATTTTAATTTTAATCAATTTTATTACACTGCATTCTAGGTTATAATTGTTGTTCATTTAGCCAAGATTATGAATTTTTTTAGTATGTAAAACATACCGTTATGTAATAGTTTTTTTTTTAGGTTTATTATTAGATTTCGAGTTTATCTTTTAAAAGCACAAGGCCATAACTAGAACGATTCATAAAGTAATCAAGCGTTTTTTATATATTGTATTAATACTTAGGCTTTTTCATAACTAAGCCCATTAAATTATATCAAAGTAGAAATAAATTACAAAAATAATATATAAAAAAAAATATAAAAATAGAACTAGTCCTACCTTCCAATATATGTTACTTCTCAGGAACAATTTATTAAATTTTGTATAAGTAGAATTACAGACACTTGTGAAGTAATAGCATAGTTTGTTACATTTAACGATAAACTAACTACTCTGAAAATGTCATAAAATTACACATTTGATTTGATATTGCAGAATAAACCCTCTGAAACTACAAAACTTGCAATTTGAAACCACAATAAATCATTAAAACGTAGCACTACATAAAATACGATTATTTGTATAACTACAAGGCATATATACAAACTATAGCATAATAATTATCATAAACTAGTTTATACGTTGATATACGGTAACCACACACAGTGCAAAGATTATTTCAGATTAAATAATATAACAAGTTAGGAGGGCGATAAACCACACGGCGCACCTACATTGACTCGATATTGTCTGTGGAAAAGTTTAATACAAACTTTAAATTTGATACTTTAATTCGTTCTGAAACTACCCTGTGGACTAAGATAGAGAAGAGAAACTTGACGATAAAGGATTGTTCACTAAAGTTCTCTAAACTTCAGCAAATAATAAATGTTTGTTGGAGGTAACCCGTAAACAATAATGAAGCAGGGAATTATTGTAAATTATATAAAATTCAGTTAGTTTATGACAATTTACCACTTTCGTTAATATCATTTATATAATAAGCGCTAGTGGAGAAAGGAAATTTTTGTTTATTTCTGTTAAGAAAATACTATTCATAACTTTCATTCCTCAAATGTCTGATCTAGGATCATTATGGCAATAGTTTACTCAAGCAGGTGTTGACCTTAAAACCAAGTATTACCTGTTGCACATTCTACACAAATACTTTTATTTTGTTGTAAAAAATAAGATAAATTATTCTTGAAGATGGATTGTTGTCTCCAAAAACATATTATCACTTATCACGTACACCAAAATCTAAGGTGAGGAAACATTACATACTTTGACTCTAGTATGTGTGCCTAGGTTATAAGATTTGATTTTAATGTCAGTAGTAGTCCATAACGTAAACAAGTGACGGCGGAAAATCAAAATAGGAAACTGTTATAAAACATACGCAACAAGTGCATTTATTAATAATATTTATGTATCCATGGAAAAACAAACCAAAGGAACATTTGTTACAATGTTTTCAATAATTCCGTTTTAACTTACAAAAAGTGCGCTAAACCTTACACGTCATTAGAAAATCATCACGAAAGGACCAATTATTGTGGAAGGCAAGAAGATTGATATGGACCAGGATTTATTCATATCTTACATTTTATATTCAACACGCAGGTCCTAGAATCTCTACCAGGTTTACGATAAACTAGTTACCATTTACCCAGGACTTATAGATGAGTTACTTGTTTTATTCTAGAAGTAGTTTTAGTTTCCGCTAAAATTTATTGATACTCTAAACAGCATGAATCAGTAGAACAGTTTATATGTAATGATTAAATACATTTACAGTTAAATTAACTTTAATCCTAAATGGATTAATAAAGGTGTTTATTTCATGTGTTCATAAAAATTAATTATAATAAATTGACAAATAACATTTGTTTTTGGGGATTTTTAACAAAAATAACTTATGTTTTTTGCTAGTTCATCATTCCTCTTGTACCAACAAGTGTACAGGAAGAATCGCTTAACAATGTGTTTTCTCCAAATCTATTGCTCAAAATATGTTTTTAATCCGTCCATACATATTTCATAACAAGCGCTAATATTACTAAGAGGAATTATTGCCTTATAGATGTTAAAATATATTTTTATTACATTTTATAGTTGGGTTAAACTTTGGCAACAAGTTTAAATTAGTAAGTACTAGTTGACAGGGATTACTTAATCATAGCTTATTTATGTTTATTTGTTTGAACACAACATTTCTGAAAAGGGAATAGTATTGGTTTGAGATAGAGAAATATGGTCTCAAAGTTTTACTTTATTAAATTCGCTTACTGTGATTGCCACAAGATCTCTCTTCCACTTTTAAAAGAGAAATAAATTAAGTCAAGTGAAGTGATGCAGTTATAGGATAAGCTTTATTCATATTTTATTGTCACCATGAATATATTTAAAACTCACTATAAACAATAAGCCATAAATTTATTTCATGCCAAAATATAATAAATGGTGTGGGGAACCCAGGTGAGCATATTATAAATAATTATAGGTTATGTAGTTTTCGTATTCTTTTGATCGCATTTTTTGTTGACTAAAAGCAGTGGATCTTTGTTTTACGTTACTGGAGGAATATTTCCATTTGTTTAATAATTTTCCCTGAAAAAGTTGTTCTATTTTTACAATGGAAAAGCAAGAAATTTAATTATTCATTTTAACCAGTCAGTGAATTTAACAACTCTAGTAGAGTTGAGTCCAATATCATAGATTTAAATGTGAGTGTGTAATTAGGAAAAACATTAAGTTATTGTTAGAGTTTTTTATTTTTTTAATCGTATGCTTTAAACGATCCTCAGCCTATTTTAATTACGTTTGGGATTAGGGAATTTTGGGGGCAGTTATGTAGGGTCTGTTTGATTACTGAAAATAATATTAATAAAAATTGTCTTTAATTGATTTTGTTCGACAAATGTCAGCAATAAGTATTTTTCTTGCTGTCACTTTATAAAATAGGCTTAACATCTGATACCATTACTTTAAAATCACGTTAATATCATAATAATGAGAACAGTTATTAACTATAATTCGAGCAAAAAAATAAGCGTGCAGAGTCCCTTACAGTACTTCTATATCTTCGTTCACGTTGTTACCTTTTACCTAATCCAACTCTAACCAACAGGTACTTAGGATACATCTGTTTACTAGTATAACGTATTCCCCATTTCAGAAAGGAAGAACTGTACAACTATGTATATAAAGGTATCATACAAACCTACTTGCTATAGTAAAACTGTTCTATTTTTAACATTAATAGATACTGTAATCAAACACTTGTAGAATTTTTTCTGAAAATTTTTACACCACGTCTTTTTATGTGTAAAAACATTACATTTCTTTAAAGTGAATTCTATTATTTTTCAACACTAAGTTTCTTTAATGTGTCCATTAAAATTTTATTTTTAAGTAGCCTACGTAGGCAAGTTTTATATCTATCTCAGTAGCTGATACTGAGGTTAATATTTTGTCATTGGTTGGATTATTTCATTCAATATCTACTGTAGTATGTATCGAAGTTAACGCCACTTTTTTCTATAGGGGAGTTATTAAACTTGGTTTTTTAAGCTGATATTTAATCCTTCTCTTAACAAAAGAGCTCTTGGGGGAATAGATGATTCATGCAGTGACAGAGAACTTGTAAGAAAGTTTGAACTTAAATACATTTACTACAAATAACTTCTCTAAAATAATAATAACAAACGATCATATAATTATACAGGGGTGCTGAAAATGTGCGTATCCAACATTTTATTGTTTAGTGGGTTACAGACTGATATCTAGATTATATATACGGGTTGTTCCTATGGTTTTATGTATCTTTTGGGGGTTAATTATGTAATTTTTATCACTGATAGGCGGTCGTACTAAAGCAGAATGCAATAAAAGTTTCTAATTAGAAGCCTATAGTGTAATATTTTAAAGGAATTTATTTTTAGTAAAGTAGCTGCAAGTTTTCATATTTATAAGGGACCACCTTAGGCGAAAACTATGACTGTTTGAAATTAAAGAACATTGGAAACTTATGCGGTATTTCTTCTAAAATTACAGTTTAACTCAAAATAACACAAATAAATAAAATTTATAGTTATTTTTTTTCAAGTAAGTGTTTATTAAATGTAATTCCCACATCAAGATTGTTTGAAGAAATATTTCCCATAAGTCATTGTTTCCAACATATTTATTCTTATTTATAATTACAGTAAAAGCATAAAATATTATATCTAAATATCTAATATCTAAATATTCTAAATCCTGTTTGGATCATTATTTTCGTAAAGAACATCGAGATTTATCGATATTTAATGCAGGAGTCATTTTTGACATTGGTTTAACAGACCATTGTTTACTTGGACTAAAAATAAATAAAAATGATTAAGTAACTCCAAAATGTAAATTTGAAAACAACCTAACAAAGTTCATTAATTGATTATAATGTAGTTAAAGAGAGTCTTGCAAAAATCAAATATGGTATCATTTTTATTTTAATGGAAGATGCTAAATTTATGTTTTAATAATTTCCTATGAGATGTTATGGTTAATGTTGTTAATAGGTTGCTAAAACGATCTGTAGAATTTAACAATTAGTAAGGCTATATAAAGCTAAATCGATAAGCACTTGGATAAATTCAAACCTTTTAATTCAAAAATAGACCGAAGGAAAACTGGTTGTATAATATTCTTAGAAGGAGACTGTATGACAGACATTTTTGGTAAATTATTTATCATCAGTTATTGTCAAAAAACTTAAAGAAGAAATCAGTAAAAGTTAAAACATTCAATACTACTCAATATCCAAATTTCAAGAATTTGCCAAGGTGATAGTCGGAAAACTTCAGTGGAAAAATTATAAATAATTTAAACCGAAAAATCCGCAGAGAAAAGAGTTGGAACGGGTTGAGCTAAACCAATGGTACAGTCATTAGCGGAAGCCTCATATTGTTGCGGAAGAAGTAAATTAAACATCTGTATCGCAGTACAGTCGGGTCAGGACAGCGGTGTTTTCCGAACTTAGATCCACTCAATTTGCGCAACAGAAACACGTCATTTTTCATATTATCCACAGACCAATGTAGAACAGTTTTAAAAACAACATAAAAAGTTTAAAAAAACAAGAAATCTTTTGGTTATCGATGGTTTTTTAAGTACAGCTCTTATAAAACACATTGACAGAAGGTAAATATCACCCATATTTGTCACACACATTCATTTAATTTAAGTTTTATTTCAGGCGTTTTTTTCCCGATAAGTTTAAAAATCAGGCTTGTGGTAGTCTCCTGATACTTAAAAAAGGGGTTTGTCTTTTCGATTAAATTAGAAAAATCTAAGGTAAAGAAGTTAGTAAGAGAACAGAGAAGAAGAAAGAAAAGGAGTAAGAAGAGGAAAGACAGCAGGAAGCATAAAATGAAGACTAAAATAAAATAAGAACAGAAGAGGCGATGAGAAAGAAGAAAGAAGAAGAATAAAGACAAAAAGCAAATAAAGAAAGAAAGAACATAAAAGAATAAGACAAGGAAAAATTAAGACATCTTATCCCTATCAAGTTGTTAACAGTTTTATTTCATAAAATATATTGAGGAAGGTTAATGACATGTACGAACTTACTGCATATATTGAAATAACATAGGGTTTTTTATCAATGGCAATCAGTACGGTTTCAGAAAGGGGAAAAGAATCTACCGAAGATGCGCTTCTAAAACATTTCTAATATGATTTACGAAAGTTTTAATACATCACAGGGAATAAATCAACAGGACTGTTTAATTGATTTTAAATCCGTCCCTTCGATTTTAGTAAAACCATGAGATTTTGAGCTAACACAACAAGATGGAATTGTTGGGAGTGAGAGGATCCTAGCCTCTCCAGCTGGTTTTTTCGTCCCGCGGTTTTCCTCTTGGTGGCCGCGAACAGCGGGTGCGGATTGGCGAGTTCCTGAGCGGACCGCTCCTAGTCAGGGCTGGTGTGCCTCAGGGCTCCGTCATATCTGCAACCCTGTTTTTGATATTCATAAACGATCTCCTGGAAATGAACCTAAAGGGCATGCCAAATGCGTTTGCTGATGACCGTAGCATTTTTTTATTCACACAAAAATATAATGACCTTGTTAAATTACATACTAGAAGATTTGCGAACTCTAAGCAAGTGGTGTCATTTAAATAAAATGCAATTGAATGTAAAAAACACGCAATATGTCAATTTTGATTTCAAAAATTTTAACTTTGAAAAAAGAAATTAAATATCACATTCTAAATTGTAATGAAATTAACTGCAACTGTGAAACGATCAGTAAAGTCTCACAATTCAAATATCTTGGCGTAATTTTGGACAGCAAACTTACTTGGAAATAAACACATAACAACTTTACAGACTAAACTTAAATCTTCAATTAGGAAATTTTATTTTTTTACGAAATTTTTGTTCTAAAGATTTGTTGAGAAGTTTATATTTTGCTTTAATTGACTCCAGATTACAATACGGATTAGTTTGCTGGGGCGGGACATTTAGGTACCTAATTCAAAAGATAAGAGTTATTCAAAACTACTTTTTAAGAATAATTTCAAAAAAAACTAGAAGGGATAGCTCTTTCCCTATATTTTATGAGTTGGGAATTTGTGCCCCTTCAGCATCTTTTTGTGTTCAAAGTTTTAAGACTCTTTTATTCAAGATGTGGTAACCACGGAACAATTGGTTTGATATATGCTACAAGAAATATTTACCGTAGATTTTTCAGAATGCCTAAAGTTAACAAATCATTTTTTAAACACTCTTTTTGTTATCTCGGACCACATTTATTTAATAAGTTGCCTTTGGAAATAAAAAGTTTAAGCAATATTAGTAAATTTTGTAACAGATTAAAGATATGGTTGTTTACTCAGCAGAATTTAATTTATTTTTAAATTGTAGTCTCCCTGGTCTATGTGTATATTTGGTAAGTGAGATCTTTTTCCTTTTCTTAAATTGTTTAGTATTAGTAAATGTGTAAAAAAATAAACAGTAAATGCTTTAGTTTTTTCATTTCATTTGTATAATATGTATTATGCAGTGTAAGTTGGTCAGCTGTGTCTGACAGACGTCACAGAGAGCCGGCTCAGGTGTTTTTATAATTTTGAACTCTGGACTGTGGATGATAATAATGTTTTCATTATGTTATCACCGGCCACACTACTTGAAACAGTGGTCGGTTAATTCCCAAGTATTGTACCTTGTAATATTTGTAGATATTTTTTGGTGGAATAAATCATTTATTCATTTAATTTAAATGTTGACAATACTTTTAATTTTATTGTCGAAGTGACACTATAATATTGATAAGTGGCACCACTAATAAAATTTCTTAAAATCCAATCTTTAATACTGTGAGTACGTGAGGATATCGACAATAGCACAGAAGTGGGTCAGTATTATTTATCTTCATATCCGTTATAGATGGCTATGTTACTTTTTATGTTGTGGACTACTTATCTGAAGCCTAACATGTAGTATTTTAGGGAACTGTTGTATAAATAATTTAGGGTCTGAAGAGATATCGAATTACTCTATTAATGAATTGTAACTAATATCTTCACTCTATCATCAAAAAGGTGCTTATCCTTCTAATCGACATTCCTTCCTTCTCTTACGGAAGTTATATGATGAATATATAATCGTGGATTATCCAAAGAATAAACTCTTCAAAAACTCAGAATTTTTTTCCAAATAGAGAGATATTTATTTATCTAAAAAATACAATTACCGCCACGGTAATTTATATCTAATGTCTTACCTGAAGTTTGGAATTCATAAAAAGGGACCAACTGTCACACGTAATGAAAAAATGTAAATTGATTAAAATCATGCACACTACTAATTCAAGATTTTAATTTGTAAAAGCAGAGTATTACATTGTTACATTGATTACAGGCCAATATAGCGCTGTTTTGGGGTTAATTTTCTATGGATTACACGTATATAAATTTAGGACAATATATGTTTAAGAAGAATTTATCACAGTTATATTACAATTACATTTACAAAAGTAAAAAGTACTTAAAAAGACAGCTATTTAAATATAAATTGTTTTCAGGAGTAATTTAAAAATCTGGTTTTTTAGTTTTTTCACCGGTCAATATTCATTAACCGTAACCTTAATCATTTGCAAAATGTGTGTATACAATATTTTTTTCTATGACTCAATTAAAAAATATATATAAATAATTAAACACACAACATTCAGTAACACGTGACGATGTTCAGTATATATTATGCTTCAGCTACAAATACAACTGTAAAATATAACAGTTTATAAGTATAGCTCGGCTTACTACAACATTTCAATATCAGTACAGGAATTTATATCGTATTTTACGGAGCAAGATCGTTTACTGGATGAAAGGCAAAATCGAGTACGAAGTATTTCCGAACTCCATTTACTTCTAAGATATATTTTAATTGTTCTGGGAATATAACAGAGGCAGATTTGAGGACAATAGTTTTTAAATAAAAGCTTTTAAAAAATCGTATAAATTTATTCTATTATAATATTATAATGTTTATATGAAAAATGTTTTCAGGTTATTAATATAGTCTATATAAATCAAATCAAAATAAAACTTATGATTATACCAGTAAAAACTTGTCATATGCCTTAACTTTACAACACTGACTTAGTAATTATATTTCATTAAATTTATTAGTAATATTTTCATATTATGTACTATGGAAATACATGGTACCTTATTTTAAAAAAACCTATTAAATTTTTACCCACAATGTGTGTGAATGTTCGCCATTATTTTTAAAGCATCCCTCTAATGAGAGAGTAAATTTCATTTGTGTTGGCATTATACAAAGATGGAAACCCAGAAAGGTCACAGAAAAAACAAACAGTATATCATTAATTATAAGGTTAAAAGTTCTCAACAAGCTGATGCTGAAAAGTAATAAAATTTCCACAGATCTGTCTCTGAGACAGTGCACAAATCATACGACTTGGAGAGTCCAACTTCTACATTTATTGTTCTTCTCTCTGCCTAAGAATCTATTCAAATTTGGAACTTATTGTTTTTTTCATAAAAAAGCAAATATTAATGTCGAATAACTGTCAATTTTATCATATATTATAAACAATCGTTATCACTTTGTTGTAATAACGATATATAAACGATATATATATATATATATATATAACGATGTAATAACTAAAGTTGTATTGACTTTTATAATAGAATAGAATTAGCTTATTCTTTAAGAATCCAACTTATTACTAGTACTATTTAAAGTACTTCATTAAATCTTTACGATCGTAATTTCTTTTATTTGAGAGTACAAGAATTCCTATCAATTCCTGAATCTATAACTCACGTTTATATTGTAAAAACTTTAAGAAATTTAAAATTTAGCTAAGCTTTTTTATTTCTTGCTTTAAATACCTGTGATTCCTCTTGTATTGACCACAGATATTTCTACTTTACCGATCTTCAGGGTAAGGTAACTTAAAGGAATATGAATTTTAAGTGAATAATATTTTTTTACATAATCACTGATATTAACCTCTTAAGTAGTTTATTTAATAGTTGTGCTGTAAAAGTAGTATTTCTCAAGATTTTTTTATGTGTTTTAAGAGTAGGAAATAGTAGTACAAACATTGAAAAAATGCAATAATTTACTGAATAATTGGTTAAAACATACCGGTTTATAAAACATGCATAAATATTTTCGTTTACTATAATCCACTCTCCAGCTTGGAACCATACAATCACCTCTGGCCATCTTGAACCAGAGGTGGCTCATTCTTCTTGGCCCATTAAAATGGGGTAAAAACTGCTCGACGTTCTAATATCAACTCTTTAACTGACTATCAATCATTGTGGAGGGCAATTTAGAACAATTTGGGTGCAGCTGGAATTCTGTATATGTATAATAAAATCGGACCTAAACGTTGTAGCATGTTTACGCTTCAATTTCGAATTTTGACTAAATATTTAACATAGATTACCATAGAAACAATTAACAATGTTTCATGATTGTTAGCATTTCTGTCATAAATTTTAACTTTTTGTGTCAGCCAGTTACTCGTAAATAGTACTGTTTTCACTCTGGAGCATTTACGTTTGTCGTTTAGTTCCACCTACCTTATATTTATCTTTCGGCAAATCAATGTTTTCATTAAGAATTGTAAAATGATACCAAATTATATCCATGCTTGATTTAAAATATTTAAAAAAAAATTCCATATGTAGGGAGAATGTTGGAAATTTCCACCAGTCTTTCAACATACAAAAATTAAGGTTATATAAAAGGGCATACAATTTTTACACTATATTCAAAAAAGATGCATGAGACCATCAAAAATACTAATTTTTGCAACATTTTGTTGCATTAAGCACCCCATTTTGTTTTGCTAAAATTTGCCTTTTGATATTCAAATGTGTCTACCACTTGTTTTTAAAACACTTTCCGTACACTACAAGTGTTAATTCATATCAAATTTAAAACGTTAATTGCGGTCTATTTATTAGGGGCCTGAGATGGTTTGTTTAATAACAAACCACATAACAATGCCAGCTATGTCCTAACCTGTTTTAGTTAATCTGAACACGTTGTTGTAGTTCAGTTACTTTTTACCGGTATGGACAAGCTTGTCCTCCACAGCTGCTGAACCTTTTTGGTCAAGTTGGGGAGAAATGATAACGTGCACGAAGATGAATATTTTCCCCCAGCGTTTTGTGGCGCGAAGAAACAACCTCCCAAAACAGTAGAGATGTGAACCGACACAATATGAGGTTCTGAGCTTTTCAGAACCTCACTGGATGCATTGTATTGTTCAGTGACGCTTCGACTGTAGAAAAGTCTGTACTCGGTTGAGTCGCGAGAGGGGTGGGCTATTTGTAGGAGGTGGGGGTTCGCGCTGCAGACTGTCACCTTCCCTATCCTCGCTTCACGCTTATTGGCTCTAAATATACAAAGAGTACTGTGAGCTTACGAAAGCAAGAGTTCTTCGCATAACCTAACGCTCTGACAGGTCTTAATATATAATTAGAGCACTACTTTCCTATTACTGCGTGCCGGATTTCCAACCTAGTAATTGTTTGCGTCGAATCTATTGCTTGTTTAAAAATAACATAAGATAGTAAATCCGAAGAGAGCTATATATTTATATACTAAGCATTTATCCGTAGCCAATATACGTACAAAGATTAATTTACTATAGTCTTTTAATATAGTAAAGTACATTAGAAACTCGGCGTAGCCTCGCTGGGCCAGATTCGGGAATAAGCTGAAGAAGAGAGATTAGGAATTTATATCGAATTTAGAGATTTGGTTTTACAGGGAGATAAGCGGATCTAGGTGTATGGTTACCTGTCTCAGGAAGGAGCAAATGTTACCAGGTGGTAAAAGATAAGGGTATTCTTTTCTTGAGAGTATTGTGTCTGTTACGAGAATAAGTAGTCAGTAATCCTTATCAGAGGATGAGGGTGGTGTAATTCATCCAGGAGATTATCTGAGTGTTCCAGTGAGATTCTGGGAGAGGGATCAATGTTACCACCAACCGTTGGGCTTAAGAGGTTCTTTTATGGAACAGAACGGTAGTTTATGAACGCCTACCCCCGCAAGCGGGTGTGCATTTCCTCAATAGACTTCCCTATTCAATTTAAACATTCCCCAACGTGGAAGGCATTAAAGACTCGCCTCAAACGATTCTTGGTGTTTCAAGCATTCTATAATGCGGGTGATTTTTGACATTCGACTGGGAGACTGTACTAAGTGGGTTGCATTGGCGATGAATGAAAGAAGCCTGATTTAAAAATTGTATGTACGAATGTGTATTGTGTGTATGAATGCCTGGAATTTTAGAAACCCCGTATTGACGTTTGCCATACAATGTACATACTGTCACTACAATAAAAAAGATTTCGATTTTGAATTAACCCTTTGCACTCCGACGTCCGAAATATCGGACATCGTTGTTTTGGCCAAAACCTCGGACGTCCGACATTTCGGACGTTTGCTGTTGAGGCCAAAACCTCGGACGTCCGAAATGACAAAGTACAAAGGAATAATGAAGAATAGAGAATACACGTTGCATACATTATTAAAATATTTAAGATACAAATACTGTATTTGACTCCTTATATACAGTTTACAAAGAATATGACGTCATGGACCTTACGTAGGCCTACAATACGATCTAAAGAAGGTAAGGCGAGGAAGGAATATCATAAGTATTAAAAGGAAAGTGCTTACTGCAGAAAAACTAAGCTATCACATACTTATTGGTATTAACTTTAGAAAATTTTATAATTGACTTGTATGAAACATTTTAGCCTGTGCTTGATCCTCTCGCTCCACGAAGCGATACAAGGCTACAAGAAACCATATAACAGGGTCGTATATGTGACAGTCACGTAACTCAAAAACTTCAACTTGAAAGTATTCACCCCGCTTATTTCGTCAAAGTTTTAGTATTAGTTAAAAAGATCTTTACTTACATATTATGATATCAAACTATGCTATAATCCGTAGTTTGTAACAGTCAGCAGACTATAAATCCCGTTGTTATTAGGTTTGCTTAGTTACAATTTTCCAAAACAATGTATGAGATGGATTCCATCATACCCGTTTTATTTTGAAATTCAGGTTCTTTCCTAGCATAGTACAGCAGTATTTAAACTTTATTAATATATTTGGAATTTCGAAATTATTTTAGACAAAAAATTTGAAACACTTTTGTTTGGCTTCCATGGTAAACATTTTAAATTATCTTTAGCAGTATACAAGAAAGCCATGCTATTAAATGTCAAAAAAGTAAGATCCAACTTATAGTACTTAAAAATATTTAATAAAATAAAATAAAAATGTTCTAAAATTTAAGAAAACACCAGAACAGCATCAGGTGTACTGCACCTGAAAAAACAGTGTCCTAACAGTTTATTGCGTTTTCAAGAGAGAAAATTTTCACTTTTTCAAATATGACCCGCAATCATTTTAATTTGAGCGTCCTTAGGGTTCTAATTTTTATTTATTCAGTTTTTAAGCTTCTTTAGCTTCCTACAAACAGATTCGATCTTTTTCGCAGCTTTTATAAGATTCTCTTAAACCACAAGCCTAGTTCCTACACTTTTTCTACTTAATAATACTTACTGCTACCATGACACTTAAATACCTTATAATAACTTAAACTACCATAATCAATAAGTTACTGTATGTAAAGTAACAAAATCCCGTTTGTGAATAACTGACATTATATAATTATTGAATGACTTATTGCATGCTATTGTTTACAGAGCAGAAAAAGTAACAATGTTACAACAGATTTCCTGCTGAGTAATAGCCAATCCATTAATTAAAGAATAAGAAAGACAGTTGATTTCTTATAGTAACAAAATTGGAATTTTCATCTAATAGTCTTGAAAATACACAAGAATGTTTCTACAGAACATTTAAATATAAGAATATGACTACTATAAAAAACCAATCTTGGTTCTGAAAACTTTCTTATGTGAAATGTTTATAATTCACTTATAATGAAAATTCACTTATACTCCATGTGAAATGGTCGTAAAAACAATTTTTATTTATGTCGTATTATTATAAATTATTATTGTCTGCACTCTGCATTATCACAAACTACAGGAATGTGTAAATACAACCAGCTTTATGAATAAGAGAATTTTCTGCTTAGGAGATTCCCACAAATTGTTTAGAGCAATGTGAGTGTGATCCGAGATTACTGTTACTTCTCGTACTTGTGATTTCAAAACCAAAAGAACGTAACATAAGTAACATGCCAACTCAGAGCGAGGAACCCCACTAAGTCTATTAACTTCCAACTGTGTCTCCATCTCACTCTGTTTTAAACTTTTGATCACAACTCTCCTTCTACATATTTACGATAGTTGGACTATCATAATGAACTGTTTCTCTTACAAGAAAACAGTAACCACAGATATATGTAATAATCCCAATGCGGGGTCACAGTTATGGTTTTAAGAAGTTCATCTCGCATGAACCAATAATAACGAAAGGGCCCATTCCTGTCCCCCTTCCCTTGTATTTCCGCCATCTTGTTTTAACCAGCCGTCACGATTACCATTGGCTAGTCCCTCTGGTCAGTCTAGGTGGTCAGTAGACGAGTTGAAGACGTATTGTGACCTGTATTCCGTTAGTTTAGTTTTAAAGATTAGGTTTTGTATAGTTTTGTATTAAGTGTATGTCCTATAGAGTTAGTGAAAGTTGACAAACAACATGTAGGTTGTGATATCCTGACTTAGGCGTGCCACAACGCTTTAGTAAGATTTGTTTATTATAACCTAGTTTGTAATATTATGAGTTAGGTTGTTTTTTTACCTGAAGAAGAGATCAGATTGCAGATTTCGAAACGTAGTGTTACTGTTTTTCTTGTTTCACTGAACGATGGCAAAATGTCCGGAAAAATCCTATTTCCTTCACAATCCTTCCATCGTCAAAAATAACCTTCAAACAAAGAATTGTTTATCTTACTTCTATTATCAATTACGATGAAAAAATTTCAAAAGTCTATAAGCCGTGCTTTATTAAATAATATTACAACAGATTTGTTAAATAATTCTTGTTTAGGAAAATGTATAAAATGCCAAATTAAAATATTTTTATTGTAATAATTCGTGTTCATGGTATGTAGAGCTGTAATATAAAGTGTATTTACATCTGCAACTCGAGTATAGATTTATATATGTATAGTAGAAAAATATACGTCTAAATGATGCAATGAACTTTCAATATCCTCTAATTTAAAATTTTAATAATAAAATATTTATTATATTATTTCGTAGTATACGAATATTATTATCTGTTATGAATGGGAAATTTCAAAGTTTTGTATGCAAATTTAAATGTTACAATCTTGTATTTGTTACAAACTAAGACCATAGAAGATGTGAATTCACTTTATAAGAATCGGGGAAAATCTCTAAAACACTATAAATAGCGATTCAAATTTAATATAAATAATCATATTTTGGGAAAATTACTCTTAAAACTAATCGTACTAACTAACTTAGCATGTAATTTTTAAATTTATAAAGTTCATGTCCTGTTGGGAACATAATGATTAACACTGTGTTTTTCACAAACAAAATAGCATTTTAAAAATTCATTCCAGAATTTTTTTAGCATGAATCCTTTAGGAGACATTATCCATAATTTATAATATATACTTTTTCATTATACCTTTTATTCCTTATTGCTGAACTCAAATAGGTTCATACGATTATTTTCTAAATCAAATGAAATTAAATTATTAAAATTACAAGTACAAATAATGAAAAATTACTTTGAATTTGACTAAAAAGAAAAAGATAGATTGTTTTTATAATCTTGTATTATAAATATGTAGGACACACACATTTTCAATATCACACCTTATTTTAAAGTAGTTTTTAATAGTATGTATAATTTTTTTGTCTCATTCACGAAAAATTCTTAAAGCTCACGCTACCAACTCTAGGCAACTACATCTGATGCTGCAGAAATTACTGCACTAAAAAACCCATATTTATTACCACCCAGTGTAGTGTTATGCATTAGTGAACTTTCCAATTTTATAAGTGGCATTGAGTGGAGGTTGTCCTTTACATTACAAAATGGTACTTCTTAAGAGCTATATTTGTTGAAAAGATATGTGTTAGCATGAGGAAAATTTGTTTAATAAAGCTGCACACCTTGATATAGCATAATAGAAAATTTGCATGAATAAATATCTAAAGCAGGATAACACGATCAATAATGTTTAAAGTGATTAAAAAATGTTATTCTGAAATTTAGTGTTCCACTCACATACTTAAAACAAAATCGATTTTAAGAATAGGTATTATATCTATGTGTTTTAATTGACATCAGCGGAATAGGGTTTTCATTTGCATACAATATGCTATATTATTGAAAAATTAATACAAAACGCTCACTTCCTGTCGCTAATAAAATGGTTTTAAACGATACCTAGTTTTACAAAAAATCTTTTATGCACTTTCAACACAGATTAGTTCTCGGAAGAAGCTGTACATCAAAAAGGAGATAATTTATTTAAAAGTTTTATAATAATTAGAAAC
This sequence comes from Homalodisca vitripennis, assembly GCF_021130785.1. NCBI lineage: Eukaryota > Metazoa > Arthropoda > Insecta > Hemiptera > Cicadellidae > Homalodisca > Homalodisca vitripennis. The sequence continues at coordinate 17,325 of NW_025784439.1, forward strand.
TGGCATTATTAAAAAAAATAATGGTTCAAACTTTATTAAGAGATAAATGAGGAGATAGAATATTTTAAATACGACAATAGAATCTAAGAAGTTGCTTCTATAAGTGTATAATTTCAATGGGAAATGTCAAATCTCTTGTAAAGTAGAAGAGCTCTTGTGGTTATCTCAGCAAGTAATTGAATAATTTTAAAAAGATACAGACTATATCATTTACAAATCGGTTCATTACCGTCTTTAAAAATGATAAGAGTTGTTAACAAATTAACACAATCTGTTATGAATTTTAATCCTGTCAGCTAAACTTCGCTAACTTCAAAATGAATGAAAGATGTCTCTCAGGCACATTTTAGTAAATAATTCTCATAGTAATTTTTGCACTTTTTATAAAATATGTATGAACGATTATTAAAACATTTGGAACAGGTTGTAGAGAAAAATTGTAAAATGATTCTTTCTGTACACCTAGAGTACTGAAGGAATTTCATACCATAAATGACAAGTTTCTTTCTATTTGGTCAAAAACACATGAAAATTAATTGCTGATCAAGACAATCAACACCAAAAAAGAGAGTAAACTGTAAATTTCAATTAAGATTAAAATCCTGTTAATTTTAAACGCGTTATAATCACATTGGAGCTGTTTAACTGTTTAGATGTGATTAATAATAGCAAAACTAGAAATGCAATTTGATTTGGGTAAGAAGAAATAAAAAAACTTTGAAATTTTAAATGGTTAAAGTAACTCATTCTATAAGTCCTTGTCTCATACACTATGGTTAGTTTTATTATAGTAAAGTGTTCGGTCTGACATCACGATATTTAGAATCTGCTAGAGAGTCTCTCAGGACAAATTTATGTTAATAATTCTCTTGGTAATCTTTACTCTTTAAATATGCATTAAAGAATAAAAAAAATCATTTGGATTCTGTATAGAATAGAATTTTACACAGATTCTCTTTGTACAATGAGCGTACTGAAAGGATTTAAAACCATAAATAAAACAAGGTTCATTTTGTTTCTTTTCTGTTTTATTTTCAAATATAGGATCAATTGAGTACGACTAATGTAGACCATGCAGAGTTTTTGAAGTAGCTGGATAAGGAAATAAAAAACATTTAGAATCGAATTGTTACTGTAAAACACACATTTTAGATGTACGTAAGTAAATGAACATTTTGTTCTCTTAGTATATAAGAATCTTAGAAAATTGCACGTAGTCCATTAGGTACCTTTGCCCTGCTTTCGGAGTGACATAGTGACATAATATACTGGGTGGGTAAGGCTAAGAGGAAGGGGGTTGTCTCCTGTTGAGGTTTTTGAGGAAAGATTTGGGGCAATAATCCTACGTCATGTCATGCCAGCTCTGAAACCAGCCTCTCTAATAAATGCAGGTAGGGGATTGCATTGATTGTTAAAAAACTAGATTATAAGAAAATAACTTATTATTAGGCTCTCTAAATATACATACTTTAAAACTGTTTATCACTCTCAGATCTTTTTTGAACTAACATCCCTTTAGTATGAAACATATGTTGTATCAGTCATATTAAATACATTTATTTGATAAAATTAAAACAGAATGTAAAATTCTGCAGAGAATTGTAGACTAATGGTGCTATTACTTAATTTCAAATACTAAAGAATAGGTTTTTTTTATTAATGATTATACTTCAGATTAGGTTAAGATTATTGTTACTATATGTATACAAGCACTTAAACTAGGGCCCTGGAGTTGATCAGCTGAAGGCAGAATTACTCAGCTACGACAGAAGGTGTCTACTAGACACATTCTGGTAATTGTTCAGCGCATGCCCACTATACATGCAAGTGCACCTTTTACAATAATATGTTATAGTTAATATTGCTATATAATGAAAAGTTTCTTGTCATGAAACAAAATTTGAATTCGGTTAAAGTGAAAAGTTTAAGTAATGGAAATGGATTCCAGTTATGGCATTGCTAACTGTAATGTTAGAATTGACAGGTTTTGTTCCGCGTTCTACGGGGCGGAGAGTAACAAACAAAACGATATTTTTTGCGAAACTGTTCTCAGTTAATATGAATTATTATATTGTATGAATTTTAAACATAAAATAGGTAGGAATTTTCAATATTAGTCAGGTAATATACACCACTTTTAACTCACTGTTACAACTACAGAATACCGAAAAGATGGCTATGGGTCATGTTTTATGTTTTTATTAATTGTAGAAGAACCAGATTAAATATCGGTAACCTCTTTCAATATCTTTATTGGAAAACATTAAAAAAAACGCAAATTTAATAGAAAACCTACCATTGCTCTTACGGAGAACGTACCAGTTGGATTTATTTTTGTATAGGTAATCATTATAATGCAAGATATAAAAAAGTAATTTAAAAACAAACATAAATTACTTTCATGTTTACTTTTAATCACGATATTATTTTTATTATAAGTTTTTAGTACTTTACAAATTCACTGTTCTGGTAATTTTAACAATCGACATAAATATTATGTAAACTACGTACTTTGAGAGCAGAATACTACGATCTATAAACAATTAAAATAACTCACTGTATGTCCTGGGCCTGGTCCTTTATATGAGCCTCACGGCGTGTTCCTTTGTTCGGTGTATCTCCGAGGTGCTGCGATTAGTGCCTTTTAAAAGTAATACTGAACCATCTAAAAACTATATATTGCGAACTTTTTCTTTCCTTGTTTCTATGGATATAAGGTCACTTAAGATGTGTGCCTCTGTTGGGAACATACCAGCTGGATTATTTAAATGAAGTTGTCCATATGTATTCCAACGCATGTGACGTACTTTTATTATTTTAAAACGCAAACACGAGATTTCCTTCCTTGTAGTTTGTTTTAAAGTCTAGTGATCAGAAATTTACAAGTATAAGTACAAAGCCATGGGTTTCTTAAAACTGATAAAATGTTTTTCACAAAAAATGAAAGTGATTGCCAGCCAAAACCAGCTTAAGTTACTGGTCGTAATAAATGAGCTACAAAGAAGTAAACAAAATAATGTTTATCCAAAGATAATAGTTTCTTTTAATTCATTTTAAATCCAACCTTGAGACACATAAATAATAGTGATATTACCGTCAGCCAACGATATGGAAAGTCTAAATTAGCCAATTTAAGCCAAGTATTTGTTACTGATATCAAACATTCCAGTTTATATATGTTTAATTGAAGTTTGGCCTACGAAACTGTAAACCTGTAAGATTATTCTTTTTTTAAATATACTAGTATATACTTATTTTTATATTTCACTCATTAAACGTTTTCTGTGAGTCCCAGTCAGGATGTACTACGTGTCTGTATAAAATATTCTGTACTGCACAACCCTGGAACTGTTGGTTGGACACTTAGTTAACTCAGCTATGAATATATAATTACATCTAATATAAGTTATTGGATATGATATTAGTAGATTATAATATAAAACAAAGGCATTTGGCATTATTCCAACTAATAGTTAGCAACCTTTAAATGAAATACGCTTTGGGAAGAATAGCATTGACGGAGGTATTTCCTGAATTCGATTTACAAGAGAAAACGGCAAACTATCTGCTGGAGAGAATACATACGTTAACCGTACTCTGAAAAATTAATGGTCTAATATTTTCACGTAGCTGTTCTGAAACATAAAATCTGCGCAAATGTTAGTATCCTACAACATTATTTAGGAGCTCGTGTTATTTTTCTTTTTTTTTGTATGTTAGGTCCCTGGACACTTGGATTTGTAGTCTGATTTTAGATAAGATGGAAAGTCCAGAGCTTAGAATAACGGTATGAAAGGAGATTGTTTTATAAAGCTCTCTCTCTCGCTACCCGTCTCTCTGTCGCTAGTCAGCACGTATCTTTCAAAGTCCTGAATGTATGGTCTTAATTGTTGTCCTGCTCTTGTTATTTACTCATCAAACGCTACTCTGGTGAGTTCTTGTCCCTCACGGACTCTAACCCCCCTGTAGCTTTATTGGTAAAAACCCCTCCATGTCCACAACATGACCATTTTAATTTCTCAGGAACTGGGAATGTAGACCGCAGTAGATGGGTGTATAGCGTTATCGACGCTAGAAATTATACTTTAAAAATATTTCTTTCTCTTCGTGAAATCGTGCATTGTGAATTAGTGCTATACTTTAGACTTCATTAGTTAATGCTTGGTAGCTTGAAACCTAAGTAGAGGAGGTTCAAGTTAGACTCCTAAAATAAATGATTTTAGAAACTACCACAAAATCTTTTATAATATTCGTGAAATGTGTTTTGTGTGTTACGTAACAGGCTTTGCTGAATTTGCGTGCAGAGTTTTAAACTCTGTAGCTTATTACTCCATTTACGAGGTATAATGTGGAGAAATTGAAAAACATACAGTGTCCCGAGTTAGCGAAAATAGACAGGAGGTCTCGGAAGCGCGCCCCTCCCCAACTCGGAGCAAACCATAAAAAATCACATGCCACTAATGGGAAGAGAGACAAAGAGAGACATGATTTATAATTAAAGAGGTGGCGAACATTTTTATACAAAAATACAGTTAACTGCAGCACCACGGTGCACCGCGTAACTTAAAAACTAAATAACAACAATAAATAGAATTCCAATAATTACAATAACATAATAAATAAATAATATAATAATAATAACACAATAAATAGAAATTTGGTCTATAAATAACATATATCCGCTTACGGCAGGAGTGAATATAAAATTTTAACTGCTAATTTTTATGAAACTGAGGGGAGGGAAAAGGTTGTAGAATTTCTAGGCCCACTATTTTTAAAAAATAATTTGGTTTCAAGTTGGTAGCCGAAAATTAAAAAAAAAAAATACTTAAAGCCAAATTTCGAAAGAGGCGGGGGCTTAGTTGCCTCCACGAATCCGAATTAAAGATGAAATCCTCCCCTTCAGATCATGTCACTGAACTAAATACATACTAGTTAACTAGTTAATTACTAGTTACATACTAGCCCTCCTCCAGACATAAATATCTGGCAGCGCTCCATACACCCCAATCCTCGCAAGTTCAGTATAAGAAAGTAAAAAAAAAAACATTTTGGAATCCAACCTTGTTCCAGATGAAATGAATAGGAGCACATACACTCCGGTTGGATGCCGGTACAGAAGCGCTGGCAGGGCGCGGGCATTCAATGTCTGTTTCAGTGTTGTTACCATTGGGCAGACTCGCCGCACCATTCCGCTGACGGCACTCACGGGAACCCTATTGAATCCCAACATAACCAGTAGATATTTAGAAAATTTTTATTGTAACCTGAGAAATAATAAAAACTTAATTATGTTTGCCACAAAGTATATATAAAACATTTAAATTTTATGTACAAAACAAATTTTCAAATATATAAAATTTACTTATAGGCTAGAACAGCCATACTAAATGATTAAGCGTGATAACATTTACTTATAACTATAATTCGCTGGATTTTAATCATTCTATTATAATATTATAATAATTTACATTCTATTATTAAATATTAATTGTAAGGTAGGCCTAATAATAATTATATAATTTACAAATAATAACAGTACATTATTTCCCAGATAACAATAATTAAATTATAATCCGTTCACGCTACTATAAGGCAAATAATTAATTACGCAATAAAATGAAAATCATTAATGTTGCCACCCAATTTTGCACGCAACACAAAAACACGAGGTTACAAAATTTGCAAAGTCTGTACCGTCCTCGCTTACACTAAATAAATACAAGGTGATACTAAATAAATAATTTCCGTTCGGCCGAATGGATCAATTAGAAAGCACGGCGCAAAAATAATAAACTTAACCGGCATAGATAATAAAATTAACAATTTAGAACATACGAAAGACAGGATAGAACACTTAGCGACACGAACAACGTACACGAGGAACACAAGTTACAAAATAATAAAATAAGCTACTTATAACTAAAACTACGATAATATATGTCTGCGTGGGAGAGAAAAACTGCCAACAAAAATAAAGTTAAGATGGGTGAGAGAGACAATTACCTGCCCGAAAGTAGTGGAGTTAGCCAGCCATGGGGAAACGGGAAGAGCAGAGAACAGCCAGAAACACAGTAAGCTTCTGCCGAACGTGTCTCCGAACAGTAGCCGGTGCTGGTGAACAGCTGGTCAGTAGTCTAGTCAAGGCAACCAC
>NW_025784440.1:0-25168 GCF_021130785.1 Homalodisca vitripennis
AAAATTCCAAGAAAAGTGTAAACATTTAATAAAACCGTTTATTTTTAGACAACCAGCTTGAACTAAGTTCTGTACATCGTGAAACGTTATCAGCTTTAAAGTGTAATCTAGTAAATGTTGAAACAACAGTTAGCTAAAAACTTGCTACCTACAGTGAACCTAGAACAGCTTAAAGTGTTAGAAGCCAATTTAAAATGAATCATTAGAACAAGATGAGGGATTTATGGAACCAGGCAATGAAAGAACCGAATAGGCCCTAGTTCTGTACAACCACCAACAATATCACAGCCTACTGCCAGTACCCCCACTTAGCCTATAATGCCTATTTATAATGCAAACAATGAGTGTATTAGTCCAACCTATGTCTGGTTTAAATGATGTTTAATAATTTTAAACAACCCTGTAGAATGGTTATTTACAAAATTTTACAGTAACCAAATGGGCTTAGTAGTACCTGAGCGCATAAACATTTTGGAAAACTTTGTTAAAACTAAAATGTGAAACTAGCCTATCAAAAAATGAAATTTTAGCATTGTTACCATGATTATGCAAAAGGTCCACTTTTTAGCCAAAATAATACAGTGTAAAGCTCTATCATGTCCCAATGTCAACTATCTACACAGGGAATTAATTTAGTGCATTTTATCTCTGGTAGGCCCCTTAATTGAAAAGACTGAGGACAAGATTTAGTTTATAGGCCACAGAACGGTTGTTTTGATGAGCCCACTGTATGAATACATCTATGATATCAAACGAAGTCTCAGTCAGAGTTTTATGGTGTAACATAAGTGAACAGGACTTGGTAACTTGTATATAAAAAGAAGGTATTAAGCCTACAGATTAGAAATAAGTTAATTTGTTGAAAAAACAATCCCATTGTTTTACAGATTTGGGAAAAATTGTGTATAGCTAGTAACAATATAACCTTTAATGATAATTTAAGGGACAATTTAAGTAAGACATATAGTTTAACAACATGTATCCAACCACATGTTGAACCTAGTTAATAGTAGGCCTACTGTTAAAAACCACCAAAAGTTATGTTTCCAATTGTAATAGGCCTGGCCACTTAGCAAAGAAACTGTTTTAGGAATCCAAAAAAACTAGTTGGTAGGGGAAGTGGTATTACACACTAAACACCTAAAAAATATCCCTCCCCGGTTTTTCATAAAGTTTAAGAATAATAATTTTATAAATAGTAATACAAGTAAGAAAAAAAAGAATTAAACACCTATTTTATGAGAGTCTTATGGTAAGGGTTCAATTAAAAAATTGGAGTAAATTAAAACTATAGTAAGAAGAAAACCTAATTTAAGACTATAAATGTTAGACATGTGTAACAATATGCCTTTAATCGAAGCTATAGTGGGTAAAAATGTAAAAAACAAAACTGCTTATTAGATACTGGTGCTACAAGAGATTTAATTAGTAAAGAATTTTATGAATAGCCTATTGTTGAATTAAAAATGTTTCTAAATTAATGAAGTCGGGATGATTAGAATGGTTTGACTGCTATAATAACACTGAAATAAAAATGTTTTGGTTTGGTACTGTTATGCTAAGATAAAAATTATCTAAATTTTGTTGGAAAGTAAAATTTATTGTATTGGATCAATTTAAAATGGGACAATTGTATTGGGAAACCCATTTATAACTAATAGCAAATTAATTTTAGATCTTGATGGAGGATTCATGTTATTTTTTAAATTCAATTGGTAATGAGAAAATAACTATTGTCAGGGGGAACAACAGCCTTTTGAACATGAAGTAAACAGCATTGATGTAAAAATAGGGTGCACTAGAAGCTGAGGCTGAGAATACATAAACCCTTATAGGGGATTTTCCAAATGTTTTTAATCCAAAAATTAGGAGAGCTCATAGATTTGGCAAGTGAAGATTAGTTCTAATATGACCCCACACCTGTAAAATATTAGGCCTTATATTTATGAAGCCCTCCTACTGTAAATAAGATGAAAACAATAATACAGGATTGGTTGGACCAAGGAATAAATTGAAACCCAGTACATTCAGCCTACTCCAGTCCAGCCTTTTTAACACAAAAAGGACAGACTTGTAGTCAATTATAACCGAATTAAATAAAAAGTTACAGAAAATTGAATTTTCCCATTGGTGATTTAAATAATTTATTTTATCAACATCTAAAGTTGGAGCCAAATATTTTTCAATAATCAGATTTAAGAAAAAGTTTTTTGCCAATGTCCATTATCACCTGATAGTCAAGATCTTACACTCATTTAGCACTATATTTGGTAAATATAAATTTTAAAACGATGTTACCCTTTGGTTTACATGTTTGGTAGTGCTGTATTGTCCGCCATATCTGGACAAAGAGTTCCCTAGGACAATATAAAATTTAAAATATGTGATTAAATTTTTGTGATGATATCTTAGTGTTACAGGTAAAGACCCTTGATTCGCAATTTAGTACATGTCAGAGAGATTGTAAATAGACTAAGCAAAAACATTGGCTTAAACGGCAAACCTAGAGAAAGCAAAGTTTGTGTTTTGAGGAAATCTCCTTTTTGGGGAACTTAATAAAAAATAATACAGTGACTATAGATCCCGAGCGAAACAAGGAGTATAAGAGAATTTATGCCGCCTAAGAACGCCAAACAAATTTCACAGTTTTTAGGTATGACCAATTTCTTTTCAAAATTTATAAATAATTATGCCGAATTATGTAATCCTTTAAATCGTTTTAAGAAGGAAAAACGCTAAATTTGTTTGGACAAGTGAATGTCAAGATTCGTTTGTAAAGTTTAAAAGAAGCTATAATGAATCCTCCTGTACTCCAGTTAGCCGATTTTTTCAAAGCAATTTATAGTAATGACAGATGCTAGTGGAATAGCCGCAGGTGGTTGTTTGTTACAGGAAAACGACCAAAATGAATTAATGCCAATAGCCTATTTACTCTAGGAAATTTACTGATGCCGAATTAAAATATACTGTTTATGAAAAAAGAAGCTTTGTGTGCACTTAATTTGCATAGAAAAATGGCACGAATTTTTAGAAGTAAGAACCTTTAAATTAATAACTGATAACCAAGCTTTATCCTATGTCCTCAATCACAAAAGGAAGGTAGGAAGACTTGCCCGGTGGTGATCGAGAGGATTTTTGAATTTGCCATTTGAGGTGGAATTTAAAAGTTCCACCGATAATGCGCTGGGCAGACGCCCTTTCTCGTATGTTTGAGGGCGAGTTCGACGGGAACAGCTGATCCGAGCCCCAGTGACTGCCGGAACGTTCCAGACCAGGATAAAAATAGATTATCGATTTCCTTCTGCCATTCAAACTCCTCCCGAAGGCAAACATGTAAACGAACATCTAATGTAAAGCCTAAAATGCAGATAAAATAATAAGTGCAATAACAAGGATAATTTGTGGTTGTTAATTAATGATTTGCCATTAGCGTTTAAAGATTTAGAAAAAATATCAACTTCAAGATAAAGAAACTCAGCGAATCATTCAATCTGTAAAAAGCAATAGTAACAATTTATGTTATTTTATAAAAAAACAATTTACTGATGTACAAAAGGAATGTAAAAAGTAAAGAGTAAGATATTTTTGCCTGTACAGTTAATTGATTTTAGTATATGAATTCTTCCACAGTTCTTTAATAGGAGGTCATTTAGGCATTGCTAGAACGCAAAGAAAAATTAATCAGTATTTTTATAGACCTGATTTAGACGAAATTATAAAGGCGAAAGTCAAAGAATGTAATGTTTGTAAAATGAGTAAAGTGTGCCAAAGAAAATATGAAGGCGAATTAGTATCTGTGCCATTTAAGAACAATATGGATTGTTTATTCATAGATCTTTTAGGTCCCTTAGTGAGAACTAGAAACAGCAATGTATATTTACTTGTAGTTGTAGATGCCGCCAGTAAATTTCTATGGCTAATCCCTTTGAGGGAATGTAAGAGTGGCTGAAATATGTAATAAATTAGACCGCATAATTTTTAACAACTTTTCTGTACCTAAAATAATAGTGTCAGACAATGCCGCATATTTTTACATCACTGTATTTTAAGAAGTTCTTATTTAAGAATTTTATTGAACACCGTAAGACTAGCGCCTTACAGGGCTAATGGAAATCAATCAGAAAGGCATATTAGAAACATATCTACATTATTACATAGTTTCTATCATAACTGTCATAGTAATTGGGATAATGACCTAGGCTATATACAATTAAGTTTAAACACCGCCCATAATGAAAGCACAGGTTTTGCTGCCTTTGATTTAATGTTTAATCATTCCTGTAATAATTGCTTTAATCTAAATTATGGAAGCTAAATGATCTAATTGGTGAAAATTTTGTCCAAGGAAACTGTTGTAAACAATTTGAAGAGAGCTGTGGTGAATGTAAAAAAGGAGTATAGCACATAACAGTAATAGACAAAAGTACTCAGAGCAAAATGTAAAACATCCCTTTAAGTTGCATTCCTTAGTCATGGATTAGAACCCACTATTTAAGCAATAAGGTAGAAAAGTTTTGTGCAAAATTAGCACCAAAATATGTAGGAATTTATAGAATTTTATATTTTTTAAGCCCTGTAAACTTGTATTGTACAACACACTGAAAATGTTTTGAATGTAAAAAAGGTTTCATATTGTAGATCTAAAACCAAATTAAGACCTGTTCTGTATAAAAAAAAACTTTGTAGCATCCCTAGCTTAAGGAAACCACTTGCTGCCAAATTTAAAAGATAAGATAAAATCCAGAAAGTTAATTGTTTTGGTGAATATTTCAATGGAAACAAAATATAGAAAAAGAGTTTGTAGGTAGACTTTATATAAAGAAATGAGACAGAGTTGATCCTGTTTGTAATATAGGAAACAAATATGAAAAGTTGTGTCTGTCTTTTGTATGTATGTCAAAAATATTGAAGTTGAATTTTGTAGATATATTTGAAGTGTTAAAATTCATGTAGATGTAAGATGTATAGGATGTTGTATGTAAATATGTATATTAAGAGTGACGAGTATTAATAAGGAATGTGAGACTTAGCTTCTCGTGAGGGGACGTTTCATTCCAAAGTATTCGATCCATATTGGTAACTTGTCCGCAAGTCTCAGGGTATTTAATGGCAAAAACTAATACACAAAACACTGGTATGAATGCAAAAAAGAAGTATGAATGTGGCGCCTAATATAACACTACACTACACTTGACTACGATTTAATCGCCTTAATGCCCATATTCTTGCAACGACCCGCAAATTCTAAAAACGCTTGCAACGTGCACTGCGATGAAAATAGTTTGCCTATATTGATTTTCTATTTTTGGTCTCCTAAGCGAGCAAGTCATAGAACTGCATTGGCATGCGATCTAGCGGATTTGATAGGAAACTTTTGAAACCCCGCGCTATCGTATTGTTATGGTTGAATTTGAATTTATGTAATGAATAAAAGGTTGAATTAAGTTTGTTATTTAGAATATGTTTAAAGTAAAGATGACTAACTAGGTTGCGAAATCAAAACATGGGGGGATATTCTGTACCGTAAATTAGTTAATTAAATTTCATACAATGTAAATTTCGCAAACCTAATCAGCCAGTATAATATAATATTATTTTTACATCCAATGTTTCCGGAACTAAATTATTGGGCGGAGTAACTACCTAATTGGCACGCGTATATGAATTTTTTCTTCTAACCCTTTGTAGCTGCCCAACTACGTAACCCATCAGACCTCGCGGCGCTTTGTCCGTAAGTAAAAATTTATCTTTTCGTATTATTAAATTAGCCCTTTGATGCCAAACGTATAAAATGAATGTAACGTAAAGTAAAGATGTGAATAGTAAAGTAACTTACCCTTGAAGATCTTTTATTTGCTTGATTGAGATAGATAAAGGTTGTGGCGTCGTCCTTTATGGCGACGAGCACGTTGTTATAAATAGTAATTTGTATCATTAAATGGCTAATACCGTCGCGAATTTGTTTTAGGCGAGTTTTACGTAGCTGATGTATCTCACGTGTTGTTTGAATAGATGGCTACCATTTCCCAACTTCTACTCCTCTTCTAGAAATAACCGTTCTTAGACTACAGCTTCAATGTCTCGTGCCAAGACGCCGACACCCGGGTTGTGAGTCTACCTATTGCGAAGGGAAGTGAAATATTATTGTTTTGTAAAGTAAAAACGTCGTACGCATAATTCAAAAGAACATTGGATATTTTAGGCCCACCTAGAAGATATACTTTTTAGTTATTATATTCTAATTGGCAGCAACGTGGCATTTACATAACTTTTCCTTTACCATCTAAAAGTGGTGCTTTTAAGTTTTCGTAATTAAATTGAACTTATAAGTAAACTTTGCATTTCTAGTATTTATTACTACGACCTCAGAAGTCACCACCCCCATGTGTTATCGTCATACGGTACAAAAGGTAAGTGATAAGCTACTGAAAATGATAGTGGACTAGTAACGTTAATCCTGTCAACGATGCCTGCCCGCTGCGCACTGCTTGCTCTTTTAGAAAAAAAATTAACTCGAGCTTGCAAAAGTCGAATCCCAGATCACGTGATGCCCCTGCTCCTTAACGCAATAATGCCCGAAAGGCATCAATATAATACAATAATTATTTTTTTCCCCCCAGTTTATATATATGCACCTGTGATAATAATACTAGGCTATAAATGCCCAACCCATGAAAAAAAGTCCATTTTCCATGGTCACGGTATTGTAAATAAATACCGAACTACTTTTCTCATGCGGAGTAATATTGTTCTACGAGCGTAGATTGTGTTGGTGGCCGCCTATTATACAGTAAGACAAAATGTTTTCTTTAATTCAAAGAATTAACGCATTGAGTATAAAAGCACAACTTTACACAAAATGCTTTAGAAGAAGGTATGTACAGAATAGAAAGGTAACTTTCTTGTATCCCTACTATGTAGAAATTGTTGTCAGCACTGAAGCATAGGCTTTGTCAGACGTCACATTTTTATATAATTCAGTTTTATTATCTTAAGCCTTTAATTATTGCCAAACTTGAAATTTAACAGCCAGAGTGGCAAATTATTAGTTTAACAGTTATTACATTTTTTACTCATTTTTTTGAATAAAAGTATAAAAATTATTCACCATTGTCTTGTGTAAAGTCGACACAAATCATCATCATCATCATTATAACACTCAAAATCGTTCCCCTGGTTACAACAGATCAGATTTGGAATTTTATAAAAACAACCTATGTGTGTTGGCAATGTTTTTTAATAAAAATTACCAAATATAAAAAAGAACAGAACTGTAACGTAAATATTTCTTTTTAATAAACTTAAAAAATATCCTGCAAGTCACCCTTTTTATAGCATTGACTAGCTGTTTCCCGCGGCTTCGCACGCGTCTCTTAAGCTTTGCCCGTATATTTCTTTGCCTTCAAATAGTGTTTGGATATTTTAATATACGTAACTACTGTGTTGTAATTGCAGTTTATAATGTGCAGGCGCTTTGATAACTTTTATATCTTGCAGTACAGCCTGGTGGTTAGTTACATCAATGGGCATTGCGTATAAACCTTCTACATAGAAAAAATACAAATTTTCATAGTGATCGGTCCAATAGTTTCTGAGTTCTATAAAGGACAAACACACAAAACATTCATTTTTATATATTATGATTGCAGAAACAGTTTAAACAAAATTTGTCCGTTTCTCTTAAGCTTACTCTATGCTTTAAAACTATAAGTGTAAAGAAATTTATATATAAATATATTTTTTGTCGCATTATATATGTTTTACAAAGAACAGCTGATTAAAAATTTGAAAAGACTCTTTCACTTAATAACATATGTTTGCTGCAATGCATTTCTTACGGGTAATTTCTGTAAACCAGTGGGGCGGAAATCCTGAATCGGGAAAGGGATAAAAAGTTATCCTATAACCTTCTACAGATCAAGACGAACAAATTAAAAAAAAAATTAGGCGAATCCGTCCAGCCGTTTGTGAGTGATGCTGTTACACACGAACAGTTTCATTTTTATATATATAGATTAACTTTTATGTGTACAGTGTAAATTAAAATTAGTGCTTAGGTCCTGTTAATGCCTTGTCTATCATTATTTAGTTTTGTTTTTATAAATGTATATTAGAGCAAAATAAAGGGGTTTATGTGACAAAAAAACACATCTATTGAGTTACCAAATATACTGTAAGATTTTTCTCTGTTACACTCAATGACAAATAAAATGCAAACAAAATATTGTATTAAGTCATAATGCTTTAAAATGATCTTTTGTAATATCAGAGTTGTTTTATCCAACATTCCTTTACAGCAGTAATCAGTAGAAGAGCTTCGAAAAAGGCTGGGGGAAGTACTAAAAAACCATGGAAATGCAAGACGTAAACGTAGAGGAATTCGTGTTCAAGATGGTAGATTTGTTCAAAAAGGAACAATACTTGTTCTTCAAAGATATCTAATATTTCACCCTGGATTAAATGTAAGTATTCATGGTTTACTTATGAGGTTTGAAATTCTAAGCGTCCTGTACAATACACAGATGAAAAATCTAGTGAATACAGTTTAAAGATTTACTAAACTCTGAAATGAAATGAAAAATATCTTTATTCCTTCTAAAAACAATTACATTTTCATGCATCACATAAAGTGGTAGGAATATATTCGATCATTCCTACACAGTTTTGATGGCCGGCAGTCAAACAAAATACACTATTATCAGTTATTAATTTCATGACACTGAGAATTGGTGTTCGGTCTCTGCATTGTTATCACTTAATTTGTTTACAAACTACTAACAATTTGTTGGACGATCTTAAACCTTACTTATTAACTTAGCATTAAGCAACCAAAACATAATGAATAGAAAAAATTATACACACTTCTCATCAAATACTGCAACTTTCGTAGTCTATTTATTTTATTGTAACCCATGAAAAACCTTAAAAATTTCCCTACTCTATGTACAGGGCCTTTTAAGGACTCAAATAATATTAACATTTAGAAATATTTTATTATATCTTTTCTTCAGCAGTTTATTAGCCATTTTTTCACGTGAGCTTAAAATGTTTTTATTATATTTATTACTCTTTTTTAGTAATATATAACATTTTATATTGAAACACTTTGGGCCAAAAAAACAAACGATTTTGTATAAAAATTTTTTTTAACTTTTGGTCTTACAGCTGATCTGTTTATTGCACTCTGTGTTATGTATGTATGCTTATATAAATGTTCTGTTCCATTGTTTCCACTTCTTTTGAAAAAATTGTGTAATACTTTATAAATAAATAAATGTTAGAGTGGTAAAATATTCAGTTTTTTATAAAGGGGAAAAGCTGATTCTCTCTTGTTCTTATATAAAGTTCTGCGCAAAAATGATGTTGGGTTGCTCTAAGTTTTCCTTTTGACGTTTTAAAAGCTTCTCCCCAGCAGTGAATACTATATTGCAACCTAGAATGTATAAGAGCAAAATATAATGTCCGTAATAGATCTGAGTTACATTCATTCCTTATATAATAAAACTTCCTAATTTGGCACTTTAAAAATTTAGTATATACAAATATATTCAATATGTTTTGATAATTTACTATCTAAAAATACTCCTACGTATTTAAAATGTTCAACTATCTCAATTTTCTCATATTTACATTACATTTACAATAAAAATCATAAAAAGTTATATCATTAATGAATCTTAAATCTCTTAAATTAAAATTAACTACTTTAGTTTTAGCCTTCATTATATATACTTCTAGATATATCGTCCCCATGGGACGCGTGTGAACAGCCAGTGTACCCAGTTTTACGTGGTTCGGATACCCACCACCAAAGTCGCAACCATCGCTTCACCCACCAGCCCCTCCTATGCTGCACCCCTCGCCTACCTACAAAATTCACAAAGAAAGTAATGTCGATGAGAAGGGCACTCTATCCCTACCTACTATTTGTTTGTTATATATATTAGTAGTAGTATCAAAGCTAAAGATAACCTTGATGAGCGCTGACATAATCTGAGCTTGAATTTTGGCACTATCACGAGGGACCTTTATTTCCTTTTTTTTACTAGAAGTAGTAGGATGCACCAAAGCCTGCATTGATGGTCTGGGGAATTTCCAATCGGTATTCTCCCAACCTCAGATCTCAGACCTAAATTGATCAGGAGATTTGAATATCTTTCACTATCATTTATCCAAGTAGTGTTTTGAATTAACGTATACCTCCTTCAAATCATATCATTAGACAGTTTTTATTTAAATTTAGTGCCAATTCTACCATTTGGGAAAAGAAGGCATTTCCTTAGATTAAAAAGAGGTTTTATGTAAGAAATTATTATTTTTACGGGTGAAATAATGCAAGATCAATATTTAATAGGTATAAAAAAGTAAATTTCCACAAGTATAAAAGCAATGTATATAAATTAATTTAATATTTTATTTAGTAACCTTATTAATACACGGAGCTAGAGGCAGAGAGGATTTAATAGGAAGAGAATGGGGCTGAAAATAGGCTGGACTTGGTTACACTCTACTGTGCTCAATATTGGATAGAGACTAGCAACCTCTCTTACATTTACTGTGTGGTTTCCTTTGCCAAGCTGTCTACAGTACTGTGCGTGCGCAACTCCTATCCGATACTATCACCTGATCGCTTCACAAGTATGTCAGACAGGATTGTTTGACATGTTCTAGGTCCTTTTGTAAAATACACATTATATATTATATGTGTGTGCGCGGGCATGCATGTGTGTGTATACCTGACCTCACATTTTATTTGCTGAAACACTGCTTCGCCCCACTGCTCGCCACAGTTAAAATATTAATTTATATTTTTTTACTAAAGAATGTTGCAAATATTTTAATTCTCATAAACAGATAAGTTTGTTGTAAGATATACTTTATTCTTAGACCTACCAGTAATATATGCAGTAAAAATTGTATGTGCTCCTGCTCCTCTTAATTTTTTTCAATCACAATCATTGTCAATTCTAACTTTTTAATCCATTAGCCTGACATCCATTGTCCTATTAATCCTACCTATCCGTCCTATCTAAACTTGTGAGATATATTAGAATAACCAGCCTTAAAATTAAGAATTCTAGTCAGTCTTAAACTTAGTGAACTGTTTGTTTTAGGTGGGGTTTGGTAGAAATGGTACATTATTTGCAATGGTTCCCGGCACTGTGAGAGTAACATGTGAGAAACCTGACCTGAACATGGATCATTCTTGGGTCAGACAGACATATGGAGGAAGAAGTGTTGAGAACATGTACAAGAAATATTTTAATGTATTGCCAGAGAAACAACACCAAAGATTCAAGTTGCTTGATAAAATATAATTATTATTTTTAGTCTTGTAGTAAATAAATTCAACAAATGTTTGTTGCTCAAATTTTTTGCATATCCTTTATGAGTTATACCAATAAAAAATATTAAATCAAGCTATTTTTCTACAAATATTTAAGAATTAAGTATTCTTTAAATTAAAAATATTGGTATTGAACTGTACTCACCTTGTGATACTTCAGTTTTCAAATCTCATATGGGGGTAGGTAATATACCCTGGGATGTATTTGATAGATTTTAAAATTAATCCCTCCTTTAAAATGATGGATGGAAGACATCCCAAAAGTATTATGGAATAAATTTGCATACTCCTAAAAAATTATGAGTATAAAAACTACATTATTGTAATTTTATCAAGATCTGTAAAATAATGAGTCACACGATTGGGGTTGCTATAAAAAATCTGATTTGTTCCTAGAAACTCACATTTTTTTTGAAAAGGTAAAATTATTAAAAGTAACTTCATTGTACTGTAAACACCTTATTTTAAAACTCTTTGTAAAAGAATAATTGTGATAATGATATCTAAGTTGATTTGATTCAATATAGCTTCCTAATAAATATATAGAATCATATAGGTATTTGTTAAACGGCACTTATTTTGAATAGAGTGGTCAGATAGTGGTGTGTAGTTACTTTTGCCTCATAATAAATATCAAGTTATTACTTAATGGGGATCTAATGTAAAGGTTTTTAATTGCACCCCATTACTCATTTTTGGGGAGAGAATTCAAAAACATATTTAAACCCACAACAAAATTGTCAGGTGATGCATTTATATATTACTAAAAAGAGATTTAAGAATATTCTCAACCATGTAGAACGGAACTATCTACTAGTTTTTAAACTGATGTAGGCTACAATAATAAATTATAGGATTTTTATTCAAAATAATCTTATGGAAAAAATCTGGAACCTTTATTTAGTATAGAGTTTGTGATTCAGCTCATTAAAGTGTGGTTGATGATACCTCAAAATCATAATAAAATGAAGAGTATAGTATAGCTGCATATAATTCCAGTGAGTAGGCAATTACAATAGTAGGAAGCATAGGGAAATCTTAAATGAATAAAACTTTTTGGGTGTATGGTTTGTAATGAATAACACACATATTACCGTTATTGATCTATACTATTATATAAAAATATAACTGTGTCTGTTTGCATTACTCATAAAAAATCATGTAAAACGACTGGACTGATGTCCTGAAATTTTACATGAACATTCTTAGGGTCCCTGGTTAACATTATAGGACTATTCCTATTTAGAAAATCGCTCTGGGCTGTATCCCACTGGTCTTGAAAATTCCTTCTTGGCTTAGTCAGCAGATAATAAATGAGTTTTTAAATTAACTGTCAAAATCAAGAATAAGCATAATACTTTATACCCATTTAAACAGATGATAGTAAATGTGTGTTGTTATATGTGGTCAAAGTCAGTTACACTCTACAAATTCCATACGAAAATGGATCAAGAAATTAGAATATCCTTCATCTCAGGTTTTTTTGGAATTCCATATCAAAAGAATATGTTCATGATGTTTCTGTTAAAAAAAATTTAAATTTACTGCAAAGCCTGCTAGTATCTTTTTTTATTTACATTAAATGTTATCTTATTTCATAACCAGTTTCAACTTTTCCTGTTACATACACTAGCTTTTTCCATATAAGAATTGCACTAACTTTTTAAATCCATAAGTAAATTCAGACGTTAATTTGGCTGTTCCAACAGTGGCCTCAGTTCAACATTGGTTTACAAGGATCTATACTTAAGGCATATTGAAATATAATTGTATACAGACCTGGTGAGTTAGCCTGAAGAAAAATGTACCCTAAAAGATTAACAAGGTGACTGTAACAAATATAGTATAACTAATAGAGAATAATTAAAAGTGTTGGATATATTTAATAAAGAAAACACAAATAAGATCTCAGAAACCAAAGTGAGTGAAAGTGTACATCCTGAAGCACCCTTCGTGTGGTTCATCAACTCAAGAGATGCAATAATAATTGTTGGAGGTACTAACAGAGTGAGAAAGGAAGAAAATAGCCTAAAAAGATTAACAGAGGATCTGACCAAAGGACTGAGCTGCACCAATTTGATAATAACTTATATCTAAACCACATAGTTATGAATTCATAATGCGCGAATTCCAAGAATAAGTCAAAATATATGCAACTGAGTTAAGAATAGAAAAAAAATGTCGCAACAGTCCCAAACAATAGCTCAGTTTCCCAACAACTTTTTACCAAACGTCGACTGCATATAAATTTGGGAAAGAAGTCTCTTCTCTTACTCTGCAAACAGCAATAGTAAAACAACCAAAAGATAATAAATTAACTCTTCAAGTGAATGTTGTTGCAGAAAACAAATGCAATAATGAGAGAGTTGCTGTTCCTCACTGTAGCTCAGTAGGTAAAAATAGAAATGGGGAGTGACAGGGGTCTTTAAAAACACTTTGGTAGAACTCGAGCGTGACTGGATAACTGGACACTTGACTAGATAAAAAAAAAATTAAAATGAATAGATGGTAATGATAAACATTAAAATGTTAACATTTATCCACAAAAGAGATCTTCAATATCGTGCATAACAAATGTATGACAAAATCAGGTGGATTTCAATAATCTTAAAACATTGTAAATAAGTTTATTTTGATAATAACATTACAAATAGTTCATAATCAAGTTAATTTACAAGTCTTGTGTGCATATATTTTGGCACTTTAAATTAGTTTTATACATAATGTACACCTTAAATTTAACAATACTATCATACAATTTATCATATAAAATTCATTGAAACACAATACAAATAATAAAATAACCTGAAACATCTATTTTGGCACTAAGAAAGGATTTTGTATACGATGTGAAGTGATGTATTCATAATAATTATGTCTCTATCCTAAAATCAATCACTGGCCATATTTTTCAAATAAATATAAATAAAGCTATTAAAATTTAAAATATTTAAACATGCTCAATCAAACAGCTATGAAACCATTACATCTTTACAAGCAGCTGTTTAATTGATATGTATAAACAGAGAAGCTACACATTTCAATAAATAATATTATTCTAATATAAACATTAAATAACTAATTTAAAGAAACTTGTATGTTAAACATTTAAAAAATATTTGTACCTTTTACATAGATAAATACACAATTTAATTTACATTAAAAATTGTACCTTATGTTACACTAGTTTCTTCACAAAATAATTTTACAGTACTTTGTACGATGTAGCTATCCAGTTTGAACAATTATACACTAATTCATTCATTCAGATAGATTTGTTAAAAAAAATTAGATATTGTCTTTATATTCTTCAGTGGCTTTACGCTACTTATTCATAATGCTACATTTACTTAACATCAAAGTCTTCCAATTCACACAGCGTACAACCAATCGCATAAACCTAACAACTAACACTATTTTTTACTTGTTGCAAAACAATTGCAAAACAAGTAATTTTTAAAGATCTCAAAAATTGACCAGTCTCTCTGATTCTGATAACTATTACAATAAAATGGAACTTACGGATTTGAACTTTACTCGACTTTTTCTCAAAGCTGAATGAACTTAAATAGATTAGTTCCTAGACACTACATAATTTCATGAAACTACAATTTTTTAGTAAGGTAGTAAGACTTATTTTCTTTTCCAGCCTTAAAAACCGAGATATACCCCCTCCAAAAAAATACAGTATACCTAACATAAAGCAAAACTTGTTTAGAAGTATTAAAAAAATTCTTGGTCTCTTGTTTACAGTAACAACATGGACTAGTACCTCATATTAAA
Organism: Homalodisca vitripennis; assembly: GCF_021130785.1. NCBI lineage: Eukaryota > Metazoa > Arthropoda > Insecta > Hemiptera > Cicadellidae > Homalodisca > Homalodisca vitripennis. Next base: position 15,131 of record NW_025784440.1, read on the forward strand.
AATAATACACAAGTTATCGCAAATTTAAATGTTTTATGAGTGAAAATTCATTTAAATAACCTTTCAACCCTTTGACTGTTGGGTTTTTCCTCTGTAAGAATGTCCTAAAAAAAGTGAGATTTTTTTCATTTTCGTATTTGTTATTTTTTAGGTGATTTGGGTTTAATACAGTAGATGTGTTATGAAAAACAATTAATTAAACGTTTTTTGAAGTTTTTATGTATTTATACAGAAATTAATCTAATAATGCACAAAAGTTTATTATATACAAAATATGAGAATAAAATAAAATATTCACCATTTTCTCATAAACATACTAAGGTGCAGGTTAGATACAAATTAGTCACAGTACACAAGTCTCGTCATAAATTTTTGATGGTGTAAAAGGCGTGAATACAGTTGGACACATAATCAGAATGGCGCCGCTGCTTGCAGACACAGCTCTATATGCACATGTGGCATGCTCCCCTCAGTTTATCCTTATCTGTAGCACGGATGGTGGTGGGGAAAATGCCGAGCAGTAAGTCTCAGGGGAGCATCTTGGCCAAAAGTCCGTATGTAAGTCTTTCTCACACCATTTTAAGTAATCAATATTTCCACAAACAGCCACTTTTATTTACTCACGGTAACACAACAAAACGTTTACAATCCAGGCAACCACGTAAAAGTGAGGTTACAACCTGTATTCACTACACAAACAGAAATAGAATCAGCTGATTACTTGGAACAACTGTTTGAATACCATCATATGGCATGAATACCGTCAATTGGGTCTAAAACAAATAAATGAAAGAACAACTGCAATCTAGTGGGAACGACAAAAACTACTCGAAACTGTTTCTTATTTATTCTGCTAGATCACATTCATATTCGGGGCTAGGTCTGGAAATAGGGAGGGTGTGTGGAATTGATTCAAACTTCAGATTTCTCATTGCCTCTTCAGTTGCACGTGAAGTGTGCGGACAAGCGTTGTCGTGTTGCAAGATTATTTGCTCAAGGCTGCCTCTTAACATGATAAACTCGACGTCGGAGATGTTTTAGAATCTCTATGTATTGAGATGAATTTACTGTAACGCCTTGTTCCAGATAATCAGTAACATAAACGCAATGAGCATCCCAAAACACAGTCAAAAGGATTTTTTTGTGGATGGGTGTGTTTTGAACTTTTTTGTAGTAGGAGAACCCAAAAATGTTGATATTGTGCTTTGTCTTTTCTCTTCTGGATTATATTGGTGCAACCATGATTCGTCCCCTGTCATGATATTAAAAAAAAGTCGTCTCCTTCGTCATGGTAGACTCTGCAAAAGTTGCTGACAGCATTCCATTTAACGATGTTTATTTTTATCTATTAAACGGCATGGCACCCATCATGCACAGATTTTTTGGTATCCTAATTGTTGAATAATGAAAACTAATACGTTCCTTAGATATCCTAACATGGTTTGCGATACGCTGTTGGGTGATTAGCCAATTACTTTGAAATCAAATCATCGAGTTTGTAATGCTTGTCGTCTGAGACCGTGATCCACTGTGTGTTCCATCAACAATTATGGCTTTTCCAGGCTCACAACCACGAAATTTTATTACCCATTGATTGACAGTCGATCTATCAACAGCATTATCACCGTAAACACCCTTTAAACGCTGATGGATTTCAATAGGATTCACTTTTTCAGCAGTTAAAATTCAATAACAGCACGTTGTTTACATCTAATTGGTATAGCATTTAAATCCGCCAGCATGTTTACGCTGCTGACAACACAGTGGACTGACGCATGGTTTTTCAAACTGCACATACATGTAGAGGAGAGGAATGGTTACTTATGAATGCCACCAGTTGCACTTACAAAGCTCATTTCAATCAGGTTTTACAAGCATGTGTGCATTACTTTTCAGCCTACCCTTGTATTTTTTGCTACATAAAAATTGTGCTTAACACTTTCCACGATAACGTGCAATCCTGCTGAGACCTGTAAATGAGTCTATCACTATTAGACGTGGCTCTAAAAATGGTATAAATTCAAATTTGTAAAATTGCATTTATAATGTTAAAATTATACAACAAATTTAATTTATCTTATGTATATAGTAATTTAATCTAAATATTTACAGATCGAGAGATTCCATACGGGCCCTGAGAAGCGCGATAGGGGAGAGGTGTGGTACGGAGTGGGAGAGAAGCCGTCATAAGAGGGGGAGGGGGGCTGACTGCTGCCGTGCCACAAAGCTTGCCACTGTCACTATTGTCAGTGAGCTGGATTTGCATGCTGCGTACGATTATTTAAACACATGTTAGACCAATTTAACATTGGCATATAGTTAACATACTTCCAATAGTAACAATTAAAATATATCTATCTGAATTTAAACGTTAATATATACAATTGAAACTTAGGATTTAAGAACAATAATTTTGTTTACTTACTGAATGCTGTAAACTGGTTACTGTGGTAGAGCTTCGATCCCACTTAGATTAAAGTCACCATTATCACCATCACTGCCACTCTCACTCATGCTACTGTCACTGTCACTATCATCTTTGCAAATTAATGACGATATGTTCTGTCATTTCGTCCATTTGGGGCTCTATTAACCTAATGTAGTCTTCCTCTACTTTTTTGACGTGGTTTACACAAGATAACCATTCTTCAGTAGTTATTTCCTCAAATGTCGTTTCCACAAGCTGCTTTATTATTTCCATTGAAAAAGACACATTACGTTTAGCCACCCTCTGTTTCATGACACTCCATATCATTTCTATAGCATTAAGTTCGGGATGGTAGGGAGGCAAACGCAGAGTTGAATGACCGAGTTCAGCCAAAATTGCATTAATTTTGAACATTTTAAATTTAGGTTTGTGTAAATTAATCAAACTGTACAGCTCCGGTTTTAGGCTACTTGTCTGGAAATGTATATTTCTGTCTGATAGCCATTTAAGCATGTCACCTTTTCTGGAATTAGATGTTGGCGCTCAGTTAATTTCGACATTGTGGTATGGGGCATTGTCAATCACAATAACAGAATGTTCAGGGGGATTGGGAATTAATTTACTTTTCAACCATTTCTCGTAATTTGCAAAGTTCATATCGTTATGGTAATCGCCGGTTTTTTGCCTGATTCAAACGTTAGCAACGTGTTTTTATAAACCCTTTCTCGTTTCCAGCGTGTACAATAAATAATCTTTTTCCTTTGCTAACTGGTACTTTACATCCCTCATTGCTGTCGTCAGTTCAGGCTTTAGGGGTTGCATGAGTCATATGGATATAAGTTTCATCCATATAAATAATGGATCTGTTCTCAGATCTGTACTGAGTAATTTTTTTGAAATTCTCTCGGATGTTAATTTTTTCTACCAATACTTTTCTGTCATTAGTAGTCTTCTTCCATCTAAAATTCATTTTCTTTTAAAATGCATCGAAGAGAGAAAGAACTACCTTTAAAATTAATTGAACTTTTCAGAACAGATAGCAGAGATTTTATTGTTGGTCTTTCGCCATGAATACGGTGAAATTCATTTATAGTCCTCCTAATAACACCTATATCGAAATTGTCTAGATCGATTTTAGGTTTTGTACGATTTTGATTCTTTTTCGGAGTGCTAAATTCTGCATTGTCTTGAATTACTTTTTTCCTCTCAGAAACTATTTTTTTATAGTTGTCAATGGCACGCCAGTTGCAGCTTTTACACGGACGAGAACATTGTTTATGTTTTATTGCGGCACCACTTTCTTTCTCATGTTTTCATGTATTCATAAACGTTTGCTACGACTTCTCGAGCTTGGCTATGATATACTTTACCACTTCCAACATTTTTCATGAAGTTTACACCCGCCATTTCAGAAATATCACACGGAAATCCTATAAACAGTAACGACGGCAAAACAGAGCAAATATCACAGAGGCCAAGAAGAGTGTTGAACAAGCAAGCGCGAGGTCCGCACCACACAGCTCCGCGATACAGACTGAGGAAGCGTTACCCCCACTCCTCCAAATGACAAGTAGACCACTGCGCATCGCCAGGCCAGGGCCCGTATGGAATCTCTCCATCAGTACTATTTTGTATTGTATAAATGTAATTTCAACTTCTTATAAAGAAACTCATATAGGTTTAATAATGTACAATCGGAATAGGCCTTGTATGTGTGATGGTTTCAAAAAAATAAATTTGCAAAGCTATGAAAAGTTTTGGATGGCCAATTTGATTGTTTGATATTTTACAGATCTAGCCAACACATTTTCTGATAAATTGTAACCATCAATTTTTTAGATAGATTTCATAGAAATGTACTTAAAGCCATGTTAACTGAATTTCCAGAAGATTTTTTACATTCTATTAGACCATGACTCCCAGAATCTAAAACCACCATAATTTGAAATTTTTTACATAAAATTTCAATAAACAATGAATCACAAAAAGTACTTGCTCTGTCGGGATTTGAACCCGGATCTCTCACTTGCCATTTATACAAATTTAATGAATATATATATATGAGCTTATGCAATATAACATGTACTTGTGATCATGACAACTGTAATAATTTTTAAAATATCCAGGACTTAACTTGACACAAAGCCAGTACTTGCATATAGCTTGGATGAGTTCGTTAATCAATCTTAACTAATGAAAAGTTTCAAGATAATAACTTAGATCCAAACTGATACATTTTTTTACATATACAGTGCAGTCTCTATAATGCGGCCGTGTGCTAATACAGCACGTCCAGTAATCCGGCACTGTGCGAGCGATGACGGGTCGGGTCAATTCCCTTCGGTTCATGTCACTGCAAGCACGGATGACTCACCGGCCCGCCGCGCCTTACGTTTTATTGTGTATTTAGTTATTTTCCAATTGTACTTTTGCGTTCTACTTATGTTAAACTATACTTTAACTGGTTTCTAATAAATTTCAATGTACATTTGTATGTTTTTACCCATACATCCATTAATCCGGCAATTTCGGTAATCCAACACTACCAATCCCGATACACTGCCAGATTAGCGAGATTGCACTGTACTACGTAATTATAAACAACTTATTTTTTCACATGATTTGATATCTCTTAAGATTAAAGATGGGGGCCATTCCAATTTTGGATAAAGGAATGGTTATATATCAGTTATTATGCACTATGATGCAAAAACAAAAGTGTTTTAAAATTCATTTACAATGTTTGTTCCAACGTGTTTTTAAAATCACGTATGGTTCCCAGGTAGAGATTGTACAAAGTTTTAACTAGTATACAACATTGCAGAAATAACTGTGCACACAATAATTATCGTAGTTCTTAATAGAGACAAACTAAACCTAGTAGATAATTTGGATGAGTTCGTTAGTCAGTTTTAACCAATACATTTCAAGATGACAGTCATTTGCATTTGGGCTAAATTTGTATCAGAGTATTCCATAAGATAAATCAAAATTGACAATTTTCACAAAATTGTTGTAATTCCAAGGAACATTTTTTCCCACTTATTTTTCAATAACTTTTCGGGTTCCAAGATTGTGGGCTGTTTGAAGTTATGGAAGTACACAATTGAACCATTATAAGTAATATGTTTACAAAGATAATTTTGGTTTAATTGTAATTAAGTCCACGTTTTTACACAAATTATATGGTTGTAACAATATTAGTCTACACTGTCAACAATGAGGTTTATTGTTCCATCAATGTTGCGCTAATCAAACATCTACAATGCATCTTCAGTTTAACGTTTTGAAATGACGGCCTCATGTGAAATCTACTTTTCTTCTGACTGAGCTGGAAGGGACATTTATTGTTATTTGTAATTCAACCAATCTCTCTTAAAGGTGGCTTGAAGTACATAGAGGGGAAACAACATTACAGGTACTTCATACAGCACAAACAAAGTTATAAGGACGATTACAGAATAAGGCTCAGCAATTAGGCTAGAAGACATGACACCAGAGAACCACAATGCTAGTGGAGGACGGATGTGGTATGGATCTGTGACAGCTGGACTATTACAGGTGTCAGATTCTGCTCAGTCACTTCTAGGCTCTTGGTTGTCATTACGGTACCTATACAAAAATATATAACATATTAAATACTTTCATAATTTTATGGTAAGGTGTGGTAAAAACTAAAACATATGTAAACATTAATAGCATTGAAAATATATTGTTTCTATAAATAATAGAAATAATTGACTATCATTTAAGTCTTCTAATTCACACCATAGTTTAAAATTGATAATATAATTAAAATATCAATTAGTGATATATCAGAACCATAAAGGGGATGATTCTACTAGAGTTAACAAAATTATAAGTAGTTTTGGTTGAGTCTACATTAGGTAAACAAAAGATTTACTCTTAGACATTCTAGGATTTCAACATTAGGCACACAAAACATGAGGATACAGAAAAATCAGCCATAGTGGAATACAGTTACTAAACTTAAACAATTCAAAAATAACTCTACAAAACTAAAGTACTTGCAAAAATTCCAAAATATTATTTAAGAATAATATGATACATTTAAAATGATCGACGACAATGAAATGAAATTATGAAAAACTGGCAAATGTGACAAAGAAGCCATATTAATTGCTGTGTGATTATATTGGTTAAACTTTAGCCAATCATGATACTCCTTTAACCCTCTCCTGGTTGAATTACTATAACACACTACTGGACTGAATTTATTCGGCTGTTCTTCAGCAGGAGAACACTTTAGCATTTTAACAACTTTATTCAAACAAAACTATTAAGTACTATATATCATTATAAAGTTTGATAAATATTTTCTGCAATATGGCGGCATTTGAAAAATAATTATCCTTAATTACTATCACGCAAACACCGACTTGGACTGGCCATCTTAAACCAATAACAAATAAGCAAACAATAAAACTCGCAAGAGAACAATATGATGTCAGTAAAACAGTAGTTGCAAAAAAGATATAAATAATTCTGTAAGATAACAGATCAAGTCAGGAGAATTGTGATGATAAATAACACTGTCACTGGCAATGAAGAGTGCCATCAATAAAATATTTGATATATTACTCCTAAATAGCACCCCTAGGCATAAAAACATTCAATGCACAATGTCAAAAATACCGTCAATAGATACTTCCACTGGCAGTTCTAAAAAGATCCTTATAATAGCAGTACAAAGCAGAGAGCACTGATAAAACAGTTTGTGGTGATCAGATTTTAGCATCAAGTTCTTCGACATGGTGATACAGGGCGATTTCCCAGGAGAATGTTAAATTACTTGTATAGGCAATGTCTATTAGTTTCACATCTGTTGACTGAAAATGAATCTAAACAGTGTTGCTGAAAGATTTTAGTTATGTTAACAATGTTTTGATCTGATTTGAACCAGAAAACTTGATGATAGTGACCAGCCTCTTAAATTTAAGAGCTGCTAAGATAGTAGAAATCACAGTTCCATGCATTATGAAAAAGAGGGGAAAATAATACGGATGAAAAAATTTATGAAATAAATATTACAACAGAAAAAACAGTCAATTATAAGTATTGTTATAGAGGACATTATAATTCTCAAAATTTAAATAAAGTATGGACTTACCCACTGAAGGAACAGCCAAAATACTAGATGGAGAGAAGGAAAGTGAAGATCAAGGGGTGTGTTTCTTCTTGTGAGACATCATTGTCGAACGGGACACGAAGCTCTTGCCACACATATCACAAGTGTAGGGTCGCTCGCCTGTGTGTAGTCGCTTGTGTATCGCCATTGGAGAAAACTGTGTGAAGCTCTGGCCACAAATGTCACAGCGGTATGGTCGTTCACCAGTGTGACTGCGTCTATGACAGCGTAGGGCATCTCTCCGGGCAAACGCTTTACCACAAACTTCACACACAAAGCTTTTCTCACCAGTGTGCAGAGTCGAGTGGATCCTCAAGTCCACTCTGGTCAAAAAGCCCTCCTTCCCACATACCTCACACATAAAAGGTTTTTTCTCCAGTATGAATCCTGAGGTGAGTAACTAAATATGATTTACTGACAAACAATTTATGACAGACTGTGCACGGATACTGACGATTATCTGTACCTGAGTGCACTCTCTGGTGTGATTTGCATAGGACCTTTCGTGATTAAAATCCCCGACCACACAAGTTTCAACAAATGTACGGTTTTAACCCTAAATGTCGGTTTTGATGATCAAGAAGGCTCTGTTTAGTTTTGAAGTTACGCCCACAAGTTGTGCATGGGTAAGGCTTCAAATCACTGTGGACCCGTTGATGTACAATCAAATAGGACTTACATTGGAATCCCTTTCCACAAGAGTTTACAAGTGTAATCATTAATGCCCGGTGTGTTTCGCTTCATGTTGAGCCAGACCTATTTTTGATCGGAAGGCCTTATCACATGAAGAACATTGGAATGGCTTTTCACCTGTGTGTTTCCTCATGTGTTCAGTAAGTTTATAGTTAGTGCGACACTCTTTCCCACATTCAGTACATGATTTCATTTCACCTGGTTTAGAGTCTTTCTTGCCTTCACTTTTCTTTTTAACCTTATCTTTTTCTTCCTCATCTTCTTGGTTTTTGTTTGTGACCGCCTTTGTGTTTGACTTATTTTTCTTATTGTGCATCTCTTTCTTGTGAGCTGCCAACGCCTCTTCGCTTGAGAAGACTACATCACAAAGTCATGCACTTGCTCCAGTGAAAATTCATAATGAGCTTGAAAATCCTCTTGCTTGGCATATGCTTTACCACAAATATTACAGAAGAACCCAGGAAGTTTGATGATCAGCTTCAGGAATAATAAATTCTCCATTATCTGTCAGTTGGGCAAGCTTTGTCACTACTCGAAAGCAAATTATTTTGGATGACACTGAAATGATAAAAGTACAGATTATACCAACAAAGCTATGCACAAAATCAAAAACATACTTACTAAAAAAACTAACACTAGTTTTATAAATTGAACAAAAGAACACAAGTCCATTACACCATGCTTTTAAAAACCAACTGACTATTGACCAGAAACTACAGAAAGCTATCATTCTTTTTCTTGTGCAGTTAGAAAATGTTTCAGAGACATGTAACATGAGTTTGGACACACAAAATGTTTTTTGTGATTTCTGGAAAACCAATGCATATATATGCACATTGATATGATTCACAACTTTAACATCTAGTCTGTAATCTAAGTTTTAGGTTAGTTTCGCAACTGAGGAAGAAATCAGATTGCACATCTCAAAACACATATCAATGTTTTTTTTTACTGAACAATGGAAAAATTACAGAAAAATCCTGTTATCCTCACAAATCCTGTTTAAAAAACAAACAATGCTGTACTATTACGATTTGGGGAAAAAGTATTTCTACTCTATTAGTATATTTTGTCTTGATTTTAATAAACATTGAATCTCATAAAGTACTTGCTCCATCGGGACTCGAAGCCAGATTTCTCACTCGCGGGGTGAGTGTACTACCACTACACCACAGAGCCCTTATTTTTTATGATTCAATTATTTTGTAATTGTTAACGTTTGACAAGTATTTGGTCTTCCATATGTGACAGATACGGCGAAATACAAAATAATTGAATAAAAAAATTAAGGGCTCTGTAGTGCAGTGGTAGCACTGTCAACCGGCAAGTGAGTGATCCGGTTCGAGTCCCGGCAGAGCAAGTACTTTTTCTGATTCAGTGTTTATTGAAATTAAATTTAGCTATTGCCATTTATACAAATTTAATTAACATAAATATATTTTTTCTTGGTTATAGAAATTTAACTTTTTTAAGGAGACTGAAACAAATGATAACCTCTTACCCATTGTCAGGGTGACAATCCATTAGGAACATTTTCTTCAGTCATGGTATTGCCGTCCTGCATGTCTCCATCCGGCAATGAAGATTCCTCACTATCTGAGCCACTATCTGACTCTTCTGACTCTGACTCACTAATCACGTATCGGATTTGCATTCACTATCCTCCCTCCCCCTCTAGCCCCCATGGCACTTTCAATTTTTATAAAACACATCTGGTTCACACTTCAGATTTTCGGAACTTTTTTTATTGATGGACTTTATAATGGAG
>NW_025784441.1:0-26062 GCF_021130785.1 Homalodisca vitripennis
AGAACACAGACAGTGACCCGATTATCACCCTGAATTGCCTTCAACTTCAAATACTAGTAGGCCTAGACTAGATAACTTGTTATTTAGAGCAAATGATCATTCGTCATCTGAGGATGATGCCCCAGACATAGGACTTGACTTTGGAAAGTCTCCCTAGGCCTAGGCCTAACCTACAAACAAGGCCAAGAGGTCGGCCAAGTAATGTAGGCCTATATCAATTGTCCTCCTCTTCAGATTCTGAGGATGGTATGGGATGGGATGAGGTGGAAATGGATGGGAATATTGGTTTTTTTGCCATCAGTTTTCATTTGATGAGCTAACGGGTCCAAAACATGCTCCTCCTCGTAACTCCTCCCCGTCAAATTATTTCAAACTTTTTTTTACAACAGCCCTCCTTAGAAACATTTGTAAAATATACCAATAAGTATGCCACAGAATATATAAATAAAAGTCAATTGAAACCACACAGCCGGCAAACTCCTGGAAACCTGTGTCTCTCTTAGAGATGCAGGCCTTTTTAGCAGTACTAATAAATATGGGCATAAAAAAACAGCCAACTATTTACAGCTACTGGTGGACCAGTTCTAGTCAATTCATTCCCTGGTTCCCAAGAATGTTTTACCAGAAATAGATTTCAAAGCAATATTGAGATTTTTGCACATGGTTGATACAGTTCCGCTTGCAAAACCAGGTGAGCCAGATTATGATGCGTGCGCTCGGTTCAAACCACTGATTGACCATGTAAATAGGGTTTTCAAATTTCATTTTTCTCCCGGTCAGAACCTTGCGATTGACGAGAGTATTATAAGTTCCAAATCGCACAGTCAGCTGAGGCAGTACTTACCAAAGAAGCGACATCGGTGTGGAATAAAGCTTTGGATGCTATGTGACTCGGTCACCCACTACTGCTTGAATTTCTTTGTCTATAAAGGGGCGAATGGCAGTGACAAAGATGAAATTAAATCTAATGGATTGGGCTATTTTGTTGTGAAAAGGCTTTTGGAGATGGCTGGCCTATTAAATAAAGGCTATCACATTTTCTGTGATAATTTCTTTACTTCTCTAAAGCTTGCTAAATATCTTTACAGTAAATGTACATTTTTGACGGGTACCATGCGTATAAAAACTGCAAAGGACTTCCTGATTCAGTAAAACCTAAGTTCAAAGTGGGAGAAAAGAAGTACTTCAAAAAAAATGAGATGACTTTATTAGCATTCAGAGAAAAGCAGTCCCAGACAAAACAAGTATTAGTTTTAACTACAGATGGCACAGTTGAAAATGAAAAAAAGGAGCAAAAAATTTTGGAAAATCACATCAAAACTACTAATAAGCCAAAAGTCATAAGGAGATATAATGATTTTATGGGAGGGGGTTGATGGAGGGGACCCAAATGTTAAATTCATACCTGGATGAGAGGAAAGCACTTCCGGTTTTGGAGGAAAGTTACTTTTAATATCTTTGGGCGCATGGTACTCAATTCCTATATAATTTATAAAAAAAATACTGACAAACCCCTTCCTAGGCTAGAGTACACTGTGGCACTAGTAGAAGAACTTTCCACTGAATGGCTGGCCTCCAAGAAAGAAGGCCTATGTTGTATACTTCACCTGGAAACAGCAGGGAGGGTAATGCGGCTAATAACGGCAGTGGTGATCCCGATTGGACAATGTTCTTGAAACAAATTGCCTAATAAAAAAGAACTTAATTGCTCTGTCTGTAGTAAGAAAAGTACTCAGGCTGGAGGAAAAAGGAAAAAGGCCACCATTTGCTTGCAAAACATGCAAAAGGGGACTCCACCCATATTGTTTACCATTTCATAAGTGTTAATTTTTTTCTCATTAAAATAAAAAAAAACTTTTAAGTAGGCTACTAAGTGTTTATTAATTGTGTAATTTTAAACTTGAAATAGGCTATTTTTTTCTCAATATTTTGCCTAATACATAATTTTATAAAGTGAAAAACAGTGTTTAGCAAGATGTGCGAAAAATCCAAATACGCGTTATTTTTGAAAAACAATGATAAAACCTTTATTTTTGAAGATAGATGTAAAATTTTTTGTGTATGTGTTCAAAAGTATGTGGAGGTTCATAACACATACTCAATTTATGGAACAAGGATTTTTTTACTGGCCTTATATTTACACCAAACTGGAAAATTCATCATAAAAATTTATGTAAGTAAAAGTTTTTCTGGTTTTATATTTTTAATGCATGTTGTAGTAAATTTATTTTTCAGTATTAATTCAAAGCACATTGTTTAGAGCAAAACAAAACAAAAAAGTAACAATTTTCATCAATAAATAACAAAACTGTGACAGTTTTTTGCAAACTGCTGAAAAATTGGCAATTATAGCCTGGCTCTTCTTGCATGAGCATATGGCACTATGCCTGGCATTTCTTGCACGCGCACTAGGAGATTGTCTGGCACTGAAAAGGGTTTAATGTGATTTATTAGGCCTACTTTGTTACTTGTAAGGTATAAATTATGTTCTTTAGTAAACTAATTGTGATAAAATTAAATTTTTAATAGTAGTTGTAGAAAAATTACAGTTTGAAATTTTCTACTATTAAAAGACTTGTGTTTACAAATGATTATAAATTAAACCAAACTTCAATGTATTTTTCTAAAGGAACATGGGAATAATTTAACCTTTCCAGCGTTTATTGACGCGGATCCGCGGAGGGCCACTACAAGCTCAAAACGTCATTGCCGTGGATCCGCGTTTTTTGCATTCTTTATTTTCTTACTGCTATGTTAGTTGAATATTTTGCTGCTAGATGGTTCTAGTAGTCATGCGACATACAGACGGGTTGCCCCCGCCTCGAATTCTGTTACAATGGGAGTGGCAGTTGCTACTAATTGGCCAAACACTGTCTAGCGGGCGTGGCCCCGCGCCTTTCACAAAGTCATTGGACGGAGCTCCCGTCAAGGCATCTAGCCAGTTAGTTAGTGGGAAGCGTCCGGTACACGCATATGTATTTTGGTTATCGCTAATTTTCTGTTGTTTCCTATTCTTTTTTAAAGTAAATTATTCATATTATATACAGCAGTTTCCAGTATTTATTTAGTGTTTTTTACCATTATTCGTGTGAATGGCGAAACCAGACGATTCGGAATTTGAAGATTCGGTAATTTTGAGCAATTACTTGGTCAACCCCAAACTTTTTCATATTTTACTAAGGTCATAAGGATGTTATCAGAAAGCAAGAAACATAATTCAAGCCCCGCAAGGCTGTCCTACAGGTTGCCGAGCGATAAGAAGGTTCAAAGTCCACGCGATAACAGTGGCTTGCGGGAGCCGCGCGGAAATGTCAGTTGTGACAGCCCGCCACCAAATAAACACTCTTTGTCTACTTTTGTATTTTTTCTAATTTTATTGGTTTGTAATATAGTATATGTTTATCTATAAAACTGTGTTTAATTTCCATACTTACTGAATAAATAAAAAAATATTGGTGACAACTACACTGCTATTCTACGATATTCTCAAAAAGTTAAAAATTAGCGTAGGAAATCTAAAAAGGGTTAAACAAATTTTATTCACCGTTAAATAACTCTATTTTGACATACAGAAACGAAAAAAAATTTAACTTTACACATTAGAAATTTTTAAAAAAATTGTAACTTTATCAAAGATCAGGTCTAATTTTTCATGACGCTTAAAGGGTTAAGTTACTTGTAGGTATATTACTTTCCGTACACAGTTAAAGGTTGTAATAAAGGAATATTATCTAGTGTACAAATATTTGACAATATTTGGCTAAAGGCTGACCAGGAAATAGTCCAAGAGGAGCAATAGAAAATTGAGTATAACTTGGGTTAACCTTGTTTAGCCTTAGGAGATTTACATAACAGTACATGACTGGCAGTAGACAGGCTTCTATGTTAAGTAATACATTATTTTAGATTTACTTATTTTGAGATTGGTTTTTTTACAGGGAGATAATTATTATTTTAAAATAAATGTTAGAATTTATATTTCATAAATGATATAGAAACATTACATTTAAGAGAAACAATTGCACTCAACAAATTGTGTCTCCTCTTACTATTGACACTTTCCAAGCAGTTGACATAGATAATAACACAAATCTAGGAGGTTAAATCTATTATCGTTCTGTAGAGGTGCTGTTAATATTGAAATATGTGGTTAATATTTATAGTAGTATTGAAAGTACAGTGCTATAAAGAGATTTTTTCATAATTCCTTTCTTCTATGCGTTAAAATACTGGTTTTTGGTTATATTTCTTGTAATTTTTAGTTGGTAAGAATATCAGAAATGTTAAGAATGCTATGGTTCTTAAATCAATAACTTTGTAAACAAAACATAAAAATCTGGTTTCTACTGTCCATCTGTAGATTTGTCCATATTAAGGAAAGTGAACAGATGAAGTGACATGGTATATTAAAAAACCATATACTGAACAAAACCTAAAAGAAAAGCACACACTGGCAATAGCAACTGAATTGGTATATCATCTTTAGACCGGGGTAGCAGTGATTTGAAATCAAAGATAAAAGCATATTAGCTTGGGGATGTAGAAGGGAGAGTGGTGGATTAAAATTGTGGGCATTGTGCTTTAATAAATCACAATTGCAATTAGTCTATTGTACCGAATGACGATAACACATGGGGGTGGTGACTTCTGAGGTCGTAGTAATAAATTACTCGAATTGCAAAGTTTACTTATAAGTTCAATTTAAACAGCGAAACATACAAGCACCCACTTTTAGTTGGTAAATTAAATATATACCTTGCCACGTTGCTGCCAATTAGAGTACAAGAACTAAAAATGCATATCTGATAGGTGGGCCTAAAATATCCAATGTTCTATGGAATTATGCCCTACGATGTTTTACTTTATAAAACATTAAGAATTTTACTTCCCTTCGCAATGTGTAGACTCACAACCCGGGTGTCGGCGTCTTGGCACGAGACATTGAAGCTGTAGTCTATGAAGGGTTATTTCTAGTTGGTAATTACTAGAAGAGGAGTCCAAGTTATGAAAGTGGTAGCCATCTACTCAAATAATACGTGAGCTCGCTTAAAACAAATTCGCGACGGTATTAGCCATTTAATGAGACAAAAAACTTATGACGACAACGTGCTCGTCAGAAGCATGACGCCACAACTTTTATCTATTTCAATCAAGCAAATAAAAGATCTTCAAGGGTAAGTTACTTTACTATTTACAACTTTACTTTACGTTACATTCATTTTTATATGTTTGGCATCAAAGGGCTAATTTAATAATACGGAAAGATAAATTTTACTTACGGATAAGGCGCGCGAGGTCAAATCGGTCACGTAGTTGGGCTGCTACAGAGGGTTAGAATAAAATATTCATACGCGTGCCAATTAGGTAGTTACTCCGCCGATAATTTAACTAATCCGGAACATTGGATAAAAAAAAAAAAATATTAAATTATACTGGCTGACTAGGTTGTGAAATGTTACATTATATAAAATCTAACTAACTAACGGTAACACTATAAGGTTATTGTTTATAATTATCTTTGGTAATCTATGTATAAATTATGTAATTTTACAAGTTTCATATTTTGATGTTGTTATATCCTATATGTTCTCTAACTACATTTTAACTGTAATAACTCACACCATTTTTAAAAATGTCTACAGTCTATATGAAAATATGCTTGAAATATATAAGGACAAGGGTTTTGCCGATGAGAAAATTCCTTTTTTCCTGTTGTAGTTGACACCATTGCTTGTGAAAGCCACGATGACGTCTGCTGCTTCTTTGCATTCCTGTTATAAAAAGTTGAAAATTGTTTTACTGACAAGGTGTGTATATTTATTGTTGGATTTTTTAAGTTTCATCTTCAGAACGTATATAACTGCCATTAAGATTTCATACCTTGTGTGTAACTTGCCTTCTTTAAATGCCATGTGCGTCTTTAGCCAAAAAGTGACAGCATCGTCATCTTCGAACTTCTTTGTTACCACCCTAAACAAACTAGTCCTTGAAACTTTGTGGGAATTCATTCGTAATCTCTGAAATTGTAAAAACATTTGATCTATTTTTGACTGTTTTGTTGATCTTATTTAACTCTCACCACTGAGGGCCTGCTACTCCTTTCTTCGTCGTAGATGTATGTCCGTTCGTTCACTTTTTAACATTCACATACACTACCTTCACCCATAATGCTTGGGCCATAAACGGCACACCCCTTACCTATGAATATTGTTTTGCTGTGAAAATCCTTTGCACTTCGCATTTTGGTGGAAAACTCAAATGTTGCACACATTTATAAAGCTGTAGAAAACGAATGAGTGCTTGTAGGACCTTTTAACTGCCACGGCTAGATGAGCTGCTACGTGGATCAGTGTGTGTGTGAGAGAATACTACACACTACTACCAGCGCTGTAAGCGAGCTGTGGTTCCTTTGGAATAGCCCTGATACATTGTGAACTTGGTTTCAAACTTACATACATTAGAAAATTTGTTGTAGTTTGTTCGTCTTTATGGTGAAGACAAGCTGTTGATGGCATGTGAAAGAATTTGTCTAAGTATAAACAATACTATACATATTATAATGAAGTAAATTTTAAATCGAGATATGTAAAATTTATTTCTTTTGTGTAAAAATATCATCTAAGTGAGATGTAATATTTATTGTGTTTAAAATACTCTAAACCCAAACTTTCTCCCATTAAAATGGAAGGCGAACTTAAGTTTGATGGATTAATGATTTTGTTTCAGGTTTCGGCTAAGAGAGCACAGCAGTGGGGTCAACTGAAGAACAATATCCCTTACTTTTGAGACAAGTGCGAAGGAGGCAATAAACGTGAACAAGCGTTTCAGACAATCGCTAAGAACGCCTTTGGCCCAGGAGAACGAGGTGGAGTTGTATAATGACGTTCCCGGACCAGATCAAGCTGACAGAGAGGAGCAAAAGTCCTCAGCCACCGATGCTATGCTCTTGTTAACCCTTTTATGGTATGTTTGTACTTCCAACTCAATCTATGTATTTTATAAAATTAATTTACCAGTTGCCAATGTTTGTACAATTATTTTTAGTTAGTAATATGTAAACAAATAAGCTATATATTATAGCTTTTATTTATGTAGTGTAGTTATGTAAACCTATTCAGACTTTACTTGTGTTCCTCTCTATGATTATTGTTCTATAGGTAACTTATGAGTTATCCTAATTTATTTAAAGTTTCCTTAGTACATGGAATGACAGGTTACTTAGGAATCCTTTTTATTTAAGGGGTGCAGGTCTATGGTGAAATTAATGTTTTTGTTATGATAGGATTGTATTTACAATATTACATGGAATTTAATAAGTATATTGTGATAATAATCCTTTTCTCCAGGAGTTTTACTAAATTAAATAGTTTAATTTTAAACAAAATTACACACACATGTGCACATGTTGCTTATGTTAGAGCTAATAATGTACAATACAACTTTATTGTTAACTCTGTATTCTTAACATGTATGTAATGCATTATTTACCTCAAGACGTTTAAAAAATTAGAAGATGAACGATTAAATGTGTGCTCTGATTCAATCATAAGATCTAAAAATCTGCATACTTTAAAAAATCATCATGTTTTGAAAGAGATTAAAAAATCATTACTTCAGTTATCTTATGATAATAAATGTTCATGATACCAATATTTCACAGTAAAATGTTCTTTCTTTTTTTTACCTATAAGTATTTTAATTTTAAGAAATATGGAGTAATAATTGAGAAGTATACGGATTGCGTTGTTAACCCTGTTGACTACCAATTAAAATTAAAATATTTTTATAGTCAGGTACCAAATTAATTTTTCATTTTGCATTGGAAAAATCACTCTTTGGATGTTTAGGCTCAATTAAAATTATTTAATGACCATATATAAAATGTTAAAATTGCACTTTATTACCTCAATTTTTAAGTATTCAGTTGCCTTGCAACAACTAGATTTATACCAGATCTACCACTAAAAAATAAAATTATTATGTGGATCATTAGCTTGTCTTGGCCACTCCCAAGTTTTGAAGGTTAGGCCTTGTCCACATATTTTTATCAAACTTCTTCATCGCCAAGTTTTTATTCAAAATTTTCGTCATCAATGTTACCATCACTCACTTTATTTTTTACTTTTCATTGAGTAATTTCTCCCCACAAAGTTACTAAAACTCTCAGAAAAGAACAACATCAATATGAGATGGCAACTAATCAAAACAAACAATCAACAGTAAACAACAATAAATTTTCAGAGAACTTCCAGCTTAAAAATCGAACATGTTTATGACCCATTGATGTAATAAAATAGACAAATGCAAAATTAATCGATAGTGGGAATATTTTTCAACTCAAAAATTATGAACTTAGCATGATGGGCGGTGTCCGCTCGCATGTTCTGATTGGAGTTTGAAACAAAGTTTTTGTTATGGTTTGATATCACGGTTACATCTAAACATCAAATGAACTAACTGTGTTAACACTGGCAGAAAGTTAGCATGTACTGTGTCTGACAGTAAAAATCACTACTGTAAATGGGCACAAGAGCTCTAGGACCGCTGCCACAACCAGTGTCTGACAATTGTTTGCCAGAATGGAGAGGAGTGTCAGCCATTAAAATTAATTTTCATCGCTAAGAACTTTACTGTCATGAATGGGCAGATGTGAGTGATATATTAACTCCTGCAACAACCAGCAATACACCTGCAGCAAGTATTTTCATATCTTGTTCACATTATGTGACAGTAGTTGCACAAATATCTTGCAACTTTTACTTGCCAGTATAAACACAGCTTGGTATTGTCCGCCAGTCTGCAGATGGCCAGCCTGCTGAATCTACGGTGCACGCTAGTTCTCGTCATCACGGCGGCTTGATGGACAAATAAGCTTGTGACAGCTGGTAGCAATCCCATCAGTTCTTCGATCAACTATTTATCTGAACAACTTCCTCGTACACGTGATGATCGGTTGGACAGTATTTAACTTTTCAAACCAAATAGTCCAGTGTATATAAAATAGCTGGGTAATCGTTTTGTTTTCATACTTTGATCTAACCATGATGTTTGACTCGGTTAGATTAGTGAATATAAATTGCTTCATTGTTATTATTATGATGCTGATTAAATACTCTACATCAATGGTTAAAGTGTAGAAAACCCAATCAAATGTTGAAACATTTCAACTTAAAAGGATATTGAGAAAATTCAAGTTATTATATATACAAGTTGCCGAGTGTGAAAATAGCTGACTCCGAGTAATAAACGACCAAACAGGTTACTTAACTGATCTTAATTGTGTTGCTAGCAAGTAAGCTGGCATTTGTGATTTATTTAACCCTTTCCACTCGGATTTTTTTCACTAGTCTGCCCCCTCAGCTCGTATTTATTTTAGCATATTTTCAGTAAAAACCCATTTTTAGCAAACTGGAAGTCAATAAAATATATACATTATTATATTGTATAATAATTTTATTTTATTTCTAATTTATATAATAGAGATATAAAATTTGATACTTACACTAATAAGTTTTATATTTTAGCATGGTATGGTATCGTTCAAAAATACTCTGCAGGATGAAGACCAGGATTTTTTGAACAGGTTTTACAATAGTAAAGTGTTTCCTTTCTTCCTTCTGGCACCTTTCTATTGCTACAAACAGCACAGTCTTTAGTTTTTTTTTTTTGGATGAGCTGCAAGAAAGTGAGGTTGTTTGTTTTAGCCTTTCTTCTTTTTCTACTGATGAAGGACGACCCCCGCTTCAAACTCATAGGGTTACGGACATGGCCTACAAGTTCAGTGATAAGGATTTCTCTGAAATTCCTGTGTTGAATTGTTTTTTTCTCCATGGTTTTGTTTATTCGTGTTGAACAAGAGAAAGCTATTTACTATTGCCACTTCCAACATCCAGAAAAATAGCTTTCTCCACTACTTCAGAGATTTACGGGGAAATTTGTAGGAAGCAATATAGTGGTCTGCTTTGGTCCACGCCACCCATATATTTGTTATACTGACAGATAACTGTTGGCTTTTTTATGTTTATTTGATTATCCTTGCCTTAATTAAGTAATTCAGCAATAACTTCTGAATCATAAAGAAAAGATGTACTTGGTAACGACATATCGAGTCACTAATGCGAACGCTTCTGAAAATTGGTTAGGAAACGTGACTACAATGACAAAGCAAAATAAATCAGCAGCCGACCAATCGTAGTTCAGCTGTAATTTATTAGTTCCTGAGAATGCCGTGCGATCGCAAGCACCAATCGGAAACCTCGTAGGCCGGCTAAAAATAAAGTAAAGCTGACGTCACTGCAATGTCGGATGGCGTCCGACATACGAGCGGAACAGCAAAATAGCAATGTCGGACAACGTCCGACATACGAGTGGAAAGGGTTAACTGAATGTAATAAGCTACACATAGTATTCACACAGTAGGTTATGTGTAACATTCACAAACGCCTATGATAGCTAATCACAAAACAAGTGAATGTATTAGCAAGAGGGAGATTCTTGTCACAATGGCAAAGTCTGCATGGCAAATTGTTTAGCTCACTGTCTAGTGCAGTTGCTGACCATCAAGAGGATTTGAAAAAGTCTACTTAACAAGAGTTTTTAAGTTATTAATGTACGAGTTTTCAAGGTTCGTCTATACAAAGATTACCTCCAAGACCATGTCTTAAAAGTTGTTATAACAGTTTTATTAAAAAAACGCTTTTATGTCTTTATCTTTAAATTATGGTTGGATATGGTAAAGTAATTTAATGACTCAACTAATTTTATTTTTTCAGGAAGATCTTCAGGGGGCTCCGAAAGCCACAATTGTGAACAGGTGTAAAGGATAAACACCACAACAACTACAATTGAGACTTGGATTCAGTTTCAACAAGAATCAGCCTTGTATTTGGTTCAACACTCTTGTTTTACTATAAATATAGTTAATATAAATGTAAAAAAAAAAACTATTTATTTTTTGTAACATTTTCTGTTGTTATATTTTATTGATTAAATATTATAATAGTTCGGATAATTGCAATCGCTCTCCTTTATCTGAGATCTGTTCACATTCCCTGGCTTCATGTGTGATACTTTTCAGCACGAACGTCATTTCTTATTGATTTATATATTATTAACAGAATATTAAACATTAAGGTTTTTATATTGCAACTATACATACTATAAATATAACATGATATGATTAGTGAGTAATTTTATCTCTGAAAGTTGAATGATGACTTGAAATCTGTACATAAGGAAAGGCTGCATAGCGGCAAGTCCAGGATATACTGCAAGTTCTGTGATTACAAGGTCTTATTCAGCTAGAGATTGAAGCTACTTTTGATTTTATATTGTTAGCTAGATTTCTGTTATGATGTTTTTATGTTAATGTTTTAATATATTTGTATAGAGTATCTCTTATTAAGCAAGTAAACTAAGCATTGTTTTTCGAGATAAGTCTATATGAAATTAATGTTTTTCGCTCATCGTGATGAATCAATATTAAGCGTATTTATGCTTATCTTTGACCTGGTTTTACTTGCTCTTTCATTTAGGGTTTTAATATAATTTAGTATGTGTAGATAATTTATATATACTTAAGTTATACTGTAAAAATATTTTATCACAGTAGAATAAAATTTAATCCACTTCATCCAAACCACTGCAAACATAGGTATTTGTTTTGTAGAAATGCAGCTTTGTGTATAGCAAAATGCCTCTTTCAGTGTTACATTAAATAAAATAAATGAAAACTGTAAAATATATATTTTGTGGAATCCCATTGTTTACTTAAATTTCCTTTTATTTTAAAATCCCCATTCTTACTGTGTGGGCACACCTAAAGTATGCACCAACTTGTGGCCAACCTAATTTGGGTAGTACCTTAGTGTAACTTTCCTCCACGTTTACTTTGTTGTTTAATTTCATCACATAAATCAATTTAGTTTTGACGTATCTATTTACACACCTATAGAAATTAACACTTAAGTTTTAAAAATACAGTCGAACTTTGATAACTCAAACTTTGGAGACCTGTGACAAATTCAAACTATCCACAAATACAAACAAAATAAGTGTCTTAGAAAGAGGATGATAAAATAATTTGTATTCAATGATATATACAGGGTGATTCACGAAGATATGCAGTAACTGTGGGAGCTCATTCTTCATGTAAAAATAATGAAAAACGTTTATAAACCTGTGTCCGGAAATGCTTTATTAGCGAGTTACAGCTTGTGAAAGATTTCACCTGGATTTCAGTTCATCATGTAAAACGATGAGTTCTTCCTGAAATTCTGGTAAGGTAGATTAAGGCAGATATCAATCGTTTACAACCTTTCACAATTATTGTTTTGGGTAGTTAAAAATCCTCAACCCTAGAAACTGGCAATCGATTTTTAAGTGACAATCAACATTATAATGTTGAATCTGACACACACATATACACACGTGTTGACAGTTCATACAGAATACAATTCAACACTCCACCACTGTTTTAAACAGAAACAATTGATGATTATAATTTTGAAATTTGTTTTGATGTTTAAGCAACATTAATGTCACAGAGATGTCATAAAATTTCCAGAACGTTTTATCTCCATCCAACCATTTTTAAGCTTCATCCCAAATGGATTTAGCCGACAGGTGTCTGTCAGTTTTAGTCTTTAGACTTAGTCACAAAAGGTATTTGTTTCGTGAGATAAGTGTTAATTACTTATAAACAAGTTTTATTATGGATCTTATTAAATTGATATGTAAGTTTTTTGTTGGTAATTTGATGGTTTTAAATGTGATATGTTGTAATTAGTAAGCCTAGGTCAATCTAGGGCTATTGTGCAGTGCAGTAAAATGTTTTGGGAGCTACAATATTCGTGATATACCATGGGTATGATTTATTATGTTGGTTTATAGCTTATTTTTATAGTTTTGTTTTCGAATCTCATTTCAATAATGTTCCAAAATTTTTATGATTTTTGACATTAAGATAACTTATTGACCTCTCAAAATCAAACAACCTAGGCCTTGGTAGTGACCTAGGGGGGACGGCTCGATTACTCCACTGATTGTTGGCCCAACGACCCTACGGGAAGAAATGTAATTTGGTACAGAGGGTCGTTGGCCCAACGGCCCATTTTTACAAACATATAGAGGTTCGATTAGTCCACTGGTTCGTTGGCCCAAACGAACCCTGTTTGTTTCATTTCTGTAGATTGTAAATAAAGGGTCGTTGGTCCAACGAACCTTATTTTTTTTATTTACTGGTATAGGTTTGTTGGGCCAACGATCAGTGGTGTAAATTGGACCATGAATTAATATTTAAGCAATAATATTTAAAGGGGGTCGTTGGGCCAACAAACCTAAGTTAAATGAATCGTACGATGTTCAAAAGAGGGGCCGATTACAACACACCAGGCGTTGGCCCAACGGACCCACACCGCTACATTAGCTCATTTCATGTGGCCAGAGGGTCGATTAGTCCACTACTTCATTCTCCTTCTCCTTATAAGTCCCCTTGCAAGGCAATGTTTTACTTTTTTTAGCACTCCAATTAATATGTAGTTTTAGTGTTGTTTGTCGAGATACTAATGTATTTCGAAAAATATGTCATAACTGATAAACACATATATATTAAAATACTAAACATCAAATATATACATTTTTTAGTAGGAGTATGTACTATTGTATTAGTTATTAGTACCCACAAATGCTATTATGAGATGACATTTTGTTTTTATCATTACCTGTTTATTATTTATATAACAAGGTTGATATAAACTATAAGTGGTTTCATATTTAACCAAATATTATATTATTAAATTTCGTTGATAGTTATATTTTGCATGGTTAATAAGAAGTCGGTAAAATGTATTGAAATCCCGTAAACGTTGTTAGACGCATATGTTTTTACAAGTTTTAGGAATAATTATAATAGTAATATCATATAATATATTAACGCTATTTCAAACCCGATTATTTTTCATAATAAAATGTATAGAGAATTATTTTGGCATCTTAAAAACCTGTTATTTGTAAGATTTCTCAGAGTCCATAATCCTTAATATCATGTGATAATTAATAATTGTTAAACAGTTATAACTACAGTTAGAAGCGTTATTTACATATTTATGATGGTGTTTGTCATTTGACACAGGTTATTAACATATTATTACACAAGAATGCAATTTTAAAACGAACGTTATGTATAGTTCGATAGCTGAACCACTTTCACTTAAAGATATTTTGAATCATTTTAATTTGCAATCTTAAATCTTTGGAATCAAACAATTATAAAATACAAATAGCATAACAAGACACACAATGGAAAAATATAACACAAAGATTTATACATAAAGCAGAAAAATAGTATTTTGTCGATTACTACATTGCCTGTGACAAAATAATTAAGGTTGACAGGTTTTGAGTAGGACGTTATGGTGTTAGCTGAATTATTCAATTAATTAAATTTAAATAATTTCGATAAGATAGATATTCTTTTGAAATAATCTATAATGAATAACTTTTATAAACTATATCAGGACTCCTCCTTAATACAAACACTATTCATTGATATATAAAATAATTATGCCAATAAATCGACACCTATTTAAACGATGTGTTATTGTTTTGCTGTTGACCACAAAAACAGATTGTTTATAACAGTTTATTCATAAAAATATTTCTATGAAATATAAATATTTTATATTTTTTCTTACGATACTTTGATAAATTTTCTTTCATGCATACAAAACAATCAGGCAATACAGTTTTATTTGTGTTAAGCCTGACCGTTATTTGGAAGCAACGAAAATATATAATTTTATTTTAAACATAGGTCTGTGGTATATAAGGAGAATTGGATACAAGCAAAATATAAACATCATGATGTGTGTAAACTGTTGATGGTTTTTTGAAATATCAAGCAAAGAGAACAACATAATAACAAGGTATAAGCAATTAAAAAAAAATATTACAGATTTTAAAAGAAAACTTAATTTTAAAATTTAAGAATAAATTATATTGGATTATTGGTTTTAATATCATACACATTGTACATTTCTGACTACTACATTTTAAACTCGATTTAATATTAAATCTGCTCAAATCACAGTTAGACCCAGTGGTTTAGTTTAAATTAATGAAATCACTGATTTTGATTTTATATACAAAAAATTAAGTAATATATAGTTCTTTTAAAAGCGTTAATTCATAAACTGGATCAACTGGTGAAAAGATTGCAATGCATATATAAAATTGTAATACTAATCTTAGAAATGAAAATGATAGACGTTAATTTTTATGGAGAGGCTGGACTCTTTCGAATCCCTTATTCTGCTCTTCTCCTCAATGATGCCATTGGCCTTTACGAGGACCTTGAAAGATTAATAAGGGAAAGAGTCGATACAGTACACAAACCCACAGACTGGTTTTAAAATCTTACTTCAGTGTATCTTGCCATTTGAAAATTAGGTGTCGGTTTTGTTTTGAATTGTTTTGGAAACTAAGGATTTTAGGGGCTGACGAGGCCAAACGTACTTTTTTTTGTAATTACGATACATCTATCAACAGTAATCACTGATGTAAATTGTTATTCAAGACAATTATATGATTCAAAATATAGCAATGGAATGTTTTCAAACAATTGAAGTGGTTGTAAAACGTTCCAGGCTTTGTGCTTGAGATTGGAGCGAATGAAGGGAAAGAATTTTCAAAGCAACCATAGTTTAGGTTATTGATCTAGAAATTATTATTATGCCCTCGTTCCCGGAAGCCAGCTTATCCGTGTGGCCTTACACTTACTTCCTGGTCTCTGTGCTGTTGTCTTGTCTTCTAAATCAATCTGCTCTTCTTCGTTTGATTGACAGAACATGTCGCCATCACAATTTATTGGTGAACTAGGGGAAATACTTCAGTTTCCTCGATAAACGGCTCCGTGAACCCCGTGGCACAAACGTGATGGAAATATTAAAAAACATAGAGATTTTTTGTACTAATTTTTGTGCCTTAAAAAATAGTTATGTGTTTTAATTTGTAATCAAGTCTATTTACAAATTTTTGCTTATAAAAATATTTTTCGTTTTATAGTGGTTTTTCTCATAAGATAAATATAATAAACATGTTTCCTAACGCTCAGGCAAATTCCATGGCATGCAATCATCGAACCAATGTCCCTTATGCAGAAATGAGGATTCAAGCAAAATTTCAAGTCAAATAGGTAAGTTAATCCTCACAAACATTTAATGCACCCACTCCCCATTGCCATGCAGAGGAAGTTGTCCGAAAAACATTTATGATCTTGAACTACGCCCCTTATCTCCAAGGGAAAGGGGATTAAATAATTAACGTCGTTTATCCAAGGAATCTCCATGTCAATTTTTATTTTTAAATCCATGGGTCCCTAAAATCCTCTAGGATTGTCGTAAAGAAATGTGTTAGCCCTAAAACTTCGGATCTGTAGTTCAACATTTGGACCATGTCAGTGTTGGTTAAAATCTAAGGATCAGAACACCGTCCAGCAGTATTGTTCGAATATGGATTTAGTTAGAGGGATTTACTATACTTGAAATAAGAAATAGGTTTAATGATGATATATGGTGTATGTGACAATAGTTCCACATAGTTCGGTGCCTCGTAACGAGGGTATTATACTCAATAAATACACATCTCGTTAACCTATATACAAGTTTCATTATTTAATAGGCATCAACCTAACCTTATCCAGATCAAAAGGTTAAGTATTCAAGATCAAGCCGAGGTCACCAATATAGGAAAAGGTTTGGTTGATTTCTATTAAAAAACAAAACTTGTATATAAATGGTAACGAGATATGAATACAATTGATAGACTGTTCAAAATCTTACAATTTAGACAAAAAACTGTCTTGATAATAGCAATCCTCGTTGCTAGGCACTGAACTATGTCAAAATAAGGCCACATGTATATTATTTTTTATATTACATATTTCCACTGTACTTTGCACCTGCAGCTCCGCTCTCCCCTCCACGTTTTACTACATTTCAAGAGCCCGACAACCCTAAATATAATCAAAACACACCAAGAGTAGTGGTGTTCTTATAGATGTTTCTCTACATCTATTTAGGTGAAATTTCACATATAATATGAAAAATACCATTTAAAGCAAAACTAGATGCTCCAAAGATTAATTTTTATAGTAATTTGTTTAAACAATTGAAAAAAAACCTAGATGGATAGTTTGATAAACATTGCAATTTATAGTCCTGAAAAAATCAAAAATACCACATAATCGACCATATAAAATGCATTCACTGGTAGTTGTAATCCGAGGTCAAAACCCCCAGCGCGTATCCACTATAAAGTGTTTGGTGGAATGAAATGATTGGACAAATCAAGTTTTAGCACAAGTCAAGTGTGGGCCTATTTTTCCTATTCAATTTTTTTGCTCCATGGTTAAAAATAGTAGCCCTCGGATGAACAGGAAGCAATCCACTAGCGTGTCGCTCTTAACGTACGGGATGCTGCCGCACTAATCAAGCAACATTAGATACCGCTAATAAAAATATACACCAGAGTGTTGATAAAAAAAAACCCACAAAACAAGCCTATTGAATTGATCGAGATCCTCCAGAGACTTGAGTAAAGGTGTTAGACAAAGTAGTAGTAATGGGGGTTATAGAAGGGGCGAGAATTGCGACAATATGCTTTTTCGAGGGGCCCACAGTATCAATCGCCCAACTCCATCCGAACACAACACTAAAACTTGTTTGCCGTCTTCAATTTCACATAGAGGGTAAACTACAAAGGTTTCTTGTTATCTATAATATCAATTTTACCTAAGGTTTACGCTGAACACTGCTAAGTAATTTGTTTTGATATGATAAAGGTTGAATTTTAAAGTGACAACAAGCCCTGTTTTAATGTAATTTTTTTGGCTCATTGTTATCTGTAAAGTAATTTACACACATTCTTGTAATTTTTTTTTACTTTTAGCCGGCCCCTTAAAGCTGACTGACGTCCTCGGTGGCCGCCTAGTTTTGCCTAATGGCCCAACAAATTTGGAATTCTTCTTCTGTACACGGTTCCAGTGCTCTCACTGTTCTAAAGTCCATACTGGACAATGATATCACGAGTAAATGTAAGTAATGTTACACAAATTTGAAGGTTTTAAAATTTCATAGAAACACTTATCATGATAGTGTGTTAAATAACCTATTAGTTAGAACGGGCGCCACTTTATTAGAAGCGCTTAACATGGGCTCTTATGGAGTTATTCTGAGGGGACTCAATGAAGAAAAAGCAGCAATTGGCGGCTAGGCCACTACGCCCCCCCGGGGGGGGCCCCCTCTCCCTCCCCCCATCCCACAGAAACCCCCCCGCCCCCTCCTCAGACTCCCCTGCGACGCGACCCCCACCAGCCAATGGGAGAGCAGCAAGCCCCCCAACCCTTGACATACGAGAGCGATTAGGCGGGACGAGCGATAGGCGGACGGTGTTCCCATGGCGGATGGAAACAAAAATTTGTGTCTCCGGCGGCCGGTATCCGAAACACCGGGCCCCCTACGAATTGCGAGAGCTTGTCCTCGCGCTGACCACTGGACCATCGGAGACGAGTTGTGCGTGGCGGCGCGATAATGGCTGTACTGTGCGGCGCGTGGGCGCGCTCGCGACCCGGCGAATTCAAAACGGGTTATTTTTCCATATTCAGCTGTAGTTTCCTTAGCTTTGGCGACTGCGGTGCTGCTATCTGGTAGAGACGGCTTACAACATGCTGGTAGCGGCCAAGTGAGGACGGCAAAAAACGTAATGCCTACTGTAACACCTATTTTCTTCTTAAGTCGTACGGTGTGCGACTGCGGTGGCTGGCTATCTGGTAAGAGACGGCCCTTATACACAACATTCCTGGTAGCGAACAAGTGAGGACGCAAAAAAAGTAATACCAAGAAGCCGCCCAGGAATTGAACCCTGGTCCCCGCGGAACGTAAGATGAGTCGCTTAGACCATCTCGGTTGGCATAGCCTTTTAAGAGCGATGTACTGCTTCTCCGGTCTCGTTGGTAGGCGAGCATAATCTCATTACAGCACATGGTGAACAGAGCGGATACAGCCTGTGTCATCTCCAATGACTACAACTGCACACATGTGTGTAACCAGGCCATCTGTACGGCCCTATACTCTGTCAATTATACTGACGCCAAAAACGCAAGCGTGAAGGTGAATATGGTACTTTTACCGTACGGTTATTATGTAAAAAAAAAAAAAAAATCTAAAACCAGCTAAGTAGTCCGGAGATCTTCAGCTATATGGTATTTTTGGTGGAACTAGAGACGGACAACATTATCCACACGGTGAAATGTAGTGAATACTGTTAATGATAACCGGATGACAAACAATAAAAATAACTCACCTTTTTTTTTGGAAGTCTTAGTAGGCCTAGTACTGCTCCTCCAGCCGTTCCAGCCACCACCACCGCCAAATCGCGTCTTCTTCCTTCTTCTTCTGTGTGTTGAATATCCACTCTCCGGATTCTGATTCTGAGTACCCAAAAAAAAACCTTCCCCAACCCGCTACTAACACTACCCCAGGAGACTGTTGAAAGAGGTGAATGAGGAAGATACTCGAAAAGGGGACACGGTGGTGGTGGATGGAGACGACAACAGGTCACAATAACACGTAAATACCAAAGAATAAGCAGCAATAATTACTGATATCTAATCTTAATACCGAGTCGGCGCGAACATCAGTACTGAGTGAGAAGTACCACCCACAAATTAATGAGACACCAGCAACTGTAGCAATGGTGGTTCAACCAACATGTGACGGTACATCTCCTGCAATAGAATGCACCTAATCATAAAAATAAGCAGGGAGGCGGGGGCGTTAGAGCACGAAAATAACAACACGTGTTGACGACAAATGCGACCGTACTACATTTATATAAAAGCGATTCTGATTTACATACATTTCTCAAATCTTAACATTCTACCAAAAGTCCGTTAATCCAAAACCCGTACATCTAACTTTACTAACCTTTTAAGAAACGACGTCCATTTTCTTGTAGATCACTGTCATCTAAAAGTCTTTTTCTAAGATCTCACCGGTAGAAATGTGACGGGCTGTTGATTTGGTGCCTGTCCCACTTCTACGGAGTAACATCACTGGCCTTCCGGTCAAATTTAAGGTGTCCACACCTTCTTATGCCTATCCAGGATCCTGGTAAGCCAGCTTTCCTCCGTGTCAACTCTTTTATCGCTCATCTATTTGCGTGTGGGTTCACCATGCTTTCTCCCAGGGACGAAAGCTTTGTAGAAAGTTTCCATTTTTCAATCTGTAAAGGAAAACCGAACAATCTGTATAGGCCGAATAAAATCTTAACAACGAGTTCATTCGTAATAACTGTTTAACTTTGGTTTATGCGGATTGATGAATAACTATGCGTGGAGCCAACACACACCGCAAATAGAGAGCGCAGCAGGTCCGAATATCTTAAAAGAAAACAGTTAAAATGTGTAAGTGTAGTCCCATCTTACCTGTAATGAGAGCGTTCGACCACTGTTGTGAGAACGAAGAGGTGACTGTGGGACAACGATCACCTTGGGCCACAGGTAAGTATATATAAATACCTTGGAGGTAGTCGCAGTCTCGTGGTCGTGGCAAACTGCCAAGCTGAATATAGACAGGAATGGCCAGCGTAGTTTGACCCACGTTTCCATCAACCACTGGTAGGCTTTTGAGCCAGGCCGTAGGGGAGTCTCGGCGCGTTCTTTTATTTATAGTGGGAGTTTCCCCAGGAGGCCTAGGATCCCTCACTTAACAAAGAACACTGAGAACACGTTCAAGTTTCTCAACTCAGATGCCGAACCTCTCCAGTGTCACTCTCTCTTTGCGAGTGGTGCCCCAACCATCGCCCACGTCATGGTCGTGATGGCCACATCGTCCATAACAAATTTTTTGCCACCGATATTCCGAAAAAATAAACTTTTTTTTTGGTGTCCCTTTGCGAGACCGTTATATTAGTGCAGGAGTTCCGTTTAAAGTTTCTCAACTAAATGCCGAAACCTTTCCGTCCTCACTGTCCAAAGTACTCTCCGCAAAAACTTTTATATTTTGCAAGTGTTTTTTCTTGCCACCACGTGAGCGTTTGGAAGTTTTTCAACTTAATGCCCAAACTTCCTTAGCTCTCGCAAAGACATTTTTTCCCAGGAGTAAGCTTCTCAAACCTCAACTGCCGAACTCCTCCTCCTCCTTCCGAAGAAGGGACATTTTTGTTACTAAACTAACATTATACTACTAGGCGACGGCGACCAATGTCACTTTAACTTGGTGAAGCCTTTCAAATATGACTTGCCTCATCCAGGTGGAAAGCTGAAGCATTCTCTCAGGTCGGTTTCCATACAAGCCACTTTACTTGGAGAAGCCTTTCAATGTGACATCGTTGTAACTTTATACAGAGGATGAGCGAGATCCGATTCTCCAGCGAAGATTCCTACAAGTCCACTTTACTCAGAAGAGGCCCTTTCAATGTGACTCGTGAAACACAAGCAGAGAATCGGTTGTTGACCACGTTTAACTACGGTTAAGCCTTTCAATTGTGGTTCTAGTCGTAAAACTGGAAGTTTTTCTAACGGGACACATTACGCTTCATCACTATAATAAATTACAATGGTCCTGAAGAAACTTTCCACTAAGGTTTTGGTACAATAGTAATGTAATCCCAGTCCCAGCTGTTCAGCAAAATCCGGTGTATAAACTGCTCCGATATGAAACCTGGTTGACGACCATTATTACTAATCCCAACAGTAAGTGTCCAAGAGTTCGGCATCATTTCACGTAAAATGAATTTCAGGAAGGCGAAAGAATTTTCCAAAATCGTGGTCGCAAATTACCTTTATTATGCTGATAATATTCTCAACATGTCCAAAAACGAAAAAGTATAATTCTGCCGGATAAAACGCCTTCCAATTCAAGAAAGCGACTAAATTTTCAAAATGAACGCATCAGTGAGCACACCGACAGGCACTTTGGGCTCTCGAGAAATGAAGGTCCACCATACAGCAGCGGTAGCAGCAGCAGCTGTACTCGCCATGCTGACACGCCATGTAATCTCAACAGTGACCTGTGAACAGAATGACTACTAAGTGGACTGGGTGAGTCTGTTTATTCAGGATTTCAAAACGCCACATCTAGCAGCGTGCATTGCACACCGTACATCTGCCATCAACGGCCGGCTGTGTTGTCGGTAGGGAGGCCAGGAAAAACCGATGCGATCCTTTACACTGCAATAATGTACTACTGTCCCATAACATGCCAGGGTTGTCCAAGCTCACAAAAAAACGTTAGAGTGAAACCGTCTTAAAAACATTTCGCTTTCTCATGAACCACGTGTATAAATTATGGTAAAATCGGCTTGAGCACAGGTTGCGAATGACACTTCCACTGTAAGGGGAAATCGCCTTCTTCCCACAAGATCTTGTGATAGTTCTTCCTCTAAACCACAGAGCTGTTGTACCGCATTTTTCTTGTTTAATCCTCTCCCTAGGAAACGGAGTTTGAAAACAATATTTGAACATTGACTAAATGAAATTAGCCACAATTGGCAAACTCTTTGATTATAAACGGTTTTTTGTTACCTTGAAAAGCTTGAAAATTCAAACTACTCAACGTACTGCCAACATTCATCGCCGCTGGAATGTGGCCAACAGTTTGGTAGCACTGGACGTCATCAAAAAGTCCTGTCCGCAAAAGGTGACGTTTGTAAAGTCCTCCAGGCGGATCAAACGTAACCCTCGTCCGGACTTCCGTTGTTAGGGCAATGGCTAACACATCACTCGACCGTAAGATCTCCAATAGATTCCTCCGTTAAAAAACAACTCGTTGATGTAGAGACGTGTATAACGACAGGGCAGACAGTTGGTGAACTGAGAGGTCCAACTTCGTCCTACGGACAGAGTTTAATTTGGTAAAGTTCCTTTCCGTCGTCACAGGTACAACGTACTGCGTGACGCAAATACTCTATCGTACCACCCATATTTCTCTCCACTATGTTTCGCTTTTAGAACTACAGAATCTAATGCACGCCTGAGTCGATTCCAAGAGTCCCGGTGTATTTGTTCGCGCACGCCTAATAGAATGTTGAAACATTTCAGGTTTCCAAAAACGCAAACGTTCCCCTTTTACCTTTCATCAAGTATACCGACAAAACACCGTTTTGTCGTTGGATCTAACAAACAATCCTACAATCAAGTATTTGGAATCAATCAGGTATTCAAAAAGTAAAGAGACTTTAGAAACACACCGGTAACTAGATTCGGTGGGAGATTTCGTTTTGAGCTTTTGTACGGACTGATTTCAACCTTGTTCTATTTATCCATTGGTTTGACTCCACCCAGCTGGTCCTCCCTCCTCCTCCTCCTCCTTGAACACAAGGCATCAGCGACAGTAGCCAGTATGTCCTTCACTCTTTTCGCTCCATGATCACGAATGACTCTGTACAACCTTGAGCAAACCATTAAGTAATCCTGACGTATTAGTCACCTCGGCTTATACAATTACATAACCTCCTCCTCGCTCCTCCTCCTCCTCCTCCTCCCCTGTTCCTTCCATAGAGAGATCATCCCCCCGGTAAAACAATAGTTCCACTATCATCTTTCTATGACAACGTGTCGTCGTCGTTTTTGCACAGTGTTATCGTATAATTTTTCATTTAACCAGTCTTGAATATTTCATCTTTCCGCCCTGTCAATCATTTACAACATAACACAAGTGTTCTGGTACATCCTTGACAATCCGGGTGCGGTATACGCACATTCGCCAATAATGCATGTAGCCATCACATCGTGCCGTTTCATTGTTGTTAACGTGGTGATTGCGGATTAGTCACTACGGATTTCACACGACCAAATCAAGGACAATATTTATCTTCCGTGAACCTTTCCATCGTGGCTGTCCAATTTGAAACTGAAAGATTCTGTCATCTTGCATCGTGTTTTATTCCAAAAAACGTTACATCATCTTCTTTACCGTGCCCGTTGAGCATTGTGTAAACGAAATAACCGAGTCATGAAGCAGTAGACAGTAGGCTGTGGTGTTGGCCTTGAACGCTTCCGTAGCCTCAAATTCTAGCCTGTACATCGACAGGTTCCAGACCTTGACCCGAAATCATATTTGGCGTGAACAATCAATCACATACAGAGGTGTTTTATTTTTAAAACGTGTATCCAGACAGACGTTCAGGACCACCGACGACCACCTAAATCGCCATAATAGGAGTTGTTGAAATCTTACAAACATTTCGTAAAATATAGCGGTGTCTCCGTGAATGTTGTCATCAAGGGAAATATTGTGTATTTAAATAACAGGCGGATGGTATCGATAACTTACAACTGACCTGTCCAAAAACATGACATGTCTTTCTTTAAGGTTGTTTTTCCTTTCTGTCTGAAAGAGCTACAATCACGTATCGTGGTTTCTCCAATTGAGAAGAAGTTTTTTTTAGTCCCATGATTGAACGTTCAGTTATGTCGGCAGTACAGGGTATTTTCGTGCAAACTCTCCCACGAACTAAACGGTATATGTATTGGAAGTATCTTTTTCAACTAGACGTAGGATTTTAGCACGACACAAGTCGGATACGAGAGATGTGAGAGCACCCGCCCAGTACAGATTGGTGATCTTCAACGTGTGGGTCGCTGCGTCATCGCTAAATAATCAGCGTTGGCATCTGTCCGCCGACCGCAGCAGTATCAAACTCATGTTTTACATTCGACAATTATTAAGCTTGTAAACCTCTGCGAATCCCAACAACAACCTTTAAAGGCTCAGAAAATGTAGAATTTGTTCATTTCTTTCTTTTCCACCGTGGGCCGAACCAGCATGCCAATTTATACAGATTATTTTCGTCTTCTCGCACGAGCTATAAATAATAAATTTTTTAACGAACTGGCTATACCTCCATTCTTCTTGTGCGATCAATTTCCACACCGCCAATCTCGTTATCGGATATCATCAAAGAGAAAAGCGATCGCGTTGTTAAACCATAGACACTTTAGCATCTTGTTGTACCGTCAGCTTTCTTACCGCTTACTGTACCCACAACGTGTAGTGTGGCTTTCAAAAGGAGCTGTTATTAAATCCTGATAACTGATTGGTATCCTTATTTCATCGTTATTATTAAACGTGGTTGAAGCATACGGATTATGTGTGTGATAGTTCAGTCCCGGAATGATTTCATTGTAACTCAGCGGGACTCTCTATATCGA
This sequence comes from Homalodisca vitripennis, assembly GCF_021130785.1. Classification (NCBI taxonomy): domain Eukaryota; kingdom Metazoa; phylum Arthropoda; class Insecta; order Hemiptera; family Cicadellidae; genus Homalodisca; species Homalodisca vitripennis. The sequence goes on from NW_025784441.1 coordinate 25,211, forward strand.
GCATTTTTCACGAATGGCGCCGGTGTTAACTTTAAAGCCAAGAGAGCGCAAGAAATTTGGAGCGTTAGCAGAAGTTACCACAATCAGGCGCGACCGGTTCTAATGACCGTGAAATTATGTTCAACACCCTCCTATAAATACTAGACCCATGAGCACCCACTTTCTTTATATCCAACCTCAAAGATAACGTTTTCACCTTCTTTAGATTACACAGGATTGTTGTCTTGATCTTTAAAGCTTCGACAGTATTATGGTGTGCACCTACTGAACGTTGAGCGGTAAATAAAATCACTGTACCAGGTGTCTCGACTATTTTTATACCCCGGCACTACTGTGTGGAAAGAACTCGTTGAATAACGTGACTTCCTCTACAAACCGTTATCCAAACGAGCCGCGAACAAGACGTTGCACTCAACTCTTTATGCTGTTCAAAACCTTGAGAATATTCACAGGCAGGTCTGAAGTGTGGTAACTTTATTAACTTGCAGCACCTTTTTTGCTGAAGCCCAATATCGGGGATGAAATTGTGCCTTTCTTGCTGAAATCAATCTGCACGTTGCTTTTTAATCTTCGTCCTTAAGAGTATTGTTTATTTGCATTCATGCGGACTGTTAATCCCCTCCGGTAGTCTCCCCCTGTATATAATTCGCAATATCTTCTACTTCGTAGAAACCTTCCTCAAACGGGTTATCACTTCATCAAAGGTTTCCGTAATAAAATTATTATCGTTTACATTCTTTTTTCAATATTGGGAATAGAATTGAACGTGCTCAGATCTATCAATCCAATTACGTAAACGCCATCACTGGTGTCGTATGGAGGAAAATACGTCACAAGTTATTCTTGAACCTT
>NW_025784442.1:0-24988 GCF_021130785.1 Homalodisca vitripennis
TATTTTAATACGGATTCACCAAAATATTTATCTGAAAACTTTCAGTTTTTGGCGATGGGAGTGCGCGCCAAAAGCCAAGAGAAACTCCGGTCCTGGCTGCAACTAAGTCTCAAGAATTCCATATTCACAGAACCCAAAAACCTTAAATAACCGATCCATTCACCGTTACCGCATCTGTAGATTATGCGAAAACTCCTAGCCAGATCCCCCCCCCCCCCCCCCCCCGCCACAACCAATTGAGAGCCGAAAACGGTTTGTGGCGGAGCTGAGACGACAATACCTGGACCGGCATGATCGTTGGCGGGCGGCGGGGGCGGCTACTCTTTGAATCGTGACTGTGTGAATGGAATGAGTGAATGGAATACTGTAGGTGTAAAGCTATAGTTAATTAGCCTTAATTTACATTAATTAAGTATTAATTTTTTAAGAGGTTAAAATGTAAGAAAGGACCATGTGGTCCTAAATTTCGCCTCAATAAAGAAGTGTTTCTTTCTTTCTTTCTTTCTATCCCCGCAAGGTCCTGGAGCTTGTAGTGTTCAACTGGATGACTGTGTTCGGATTTAAGCGGATTGACAAAAGTTGATCCTATGTTTCGCTTGAGTTCACTAGACCGCGTTTGCCACTGCTCAAGTTACGAGTATCCCCGCAATGTCCTGGAGCTTGTAAGTTGTCAACTGGTGAACAGTGTCGGCTTTTAGCGGATTGAAAAAGTGATCCTCCGTTTTCGCTTGAGTTCACTAGGACCGCAGCCACTGCTCATGTACGAAGTATCCCCGCAATGTCCTGGAGCTCTGTAGTGTTCAACTGGTGAACAGTGGTCGGCTCTAAGCCGGATATTGACAAAGTGATCCTATCCTTGCGACTTGAGTTCACTAGGACCGCAGGGCCACATGCTCAAGTACGAGTATCCCCGCAAATGTCCTGGAGCTTGTAGTTGTCCAAACTGTGGTGAACAGTGTCGGCTCTAGCGGATTGCACAAAGTGATCCCTATCTTTCGCTTGAGTTACTAGTCCGCCGGACACTGCTCAAGTATGAGCATTCCCCGCAATGTCCTGGAGCTTGTATTTGTCAAACTGGTGAACAGTGTCGGCTCTCAAGCGGATTGACAAAGTGATCCTATTCTTTCGCTTGAGGTTCACTAGGACCGCAGGCCACTGCTCAAGTACGAGTATCCCCCGCAATGTCCTGGAGCTTGTATTTGTCAAATGGTGAACAGTGTCGGCTCTATGCGGATTGAAAAAGTGATTCTATGTTTTCGCTTGAGTTTCACTAGTCAGCAGCTATCCACTCACTTGGCTCTAACGGCCCAATCCTTAATGGAAACCAAGTGTTTTTCTTTGCTTTCCATAGAAAGTTACTTATGTTTTTATATGACGAACCCATAACAGCTATTAGAATGGTAAATATTATAGTACTAAATGAATGGGTAGTAATGCATTCTTTCGACTTAAACGATTTTATCACCAAAACTACGTGTTATGAATAACAGTTGTTAGGACGTTTGTATTCACATTGTTTAAAACGATATAAATTAAAATAATTTAACTGGTAAAACCTAAGATGTAATAGATGTGCTTTGTAATAAAATCACTGGTTATTTAGATAAAACTAGGAATTACCACTGGGAAGTAGTTTTGGGCGCACGTGTTAAGATTGTTTCTGGTTCAAGATGAATAGTACTGCCAACGGAAACTTCCACGATTTACAGGAAATATTGAAGTAGAAAATACTGTTATGATAAAGCTAACTTTATGCCTAATAATATTAACAAATTGACAGTGGAGATTTAACTTTTTAATATACATTTGTGCTGACATAACAAGTAATTTACAGAGTAAAGTACAGTACAGAAAAACACTCGTTCTTTTTTCTAAATATTATGATGGCGAAAGTTTTTTTAGGGGTTTACGAGTAAAATATTCATAACACAAACCGTACTTAAATTTTGGGGAGGACCTTTTTAGTGAGCACTATTTTGAGTATACCTTCGTTCTTATTTCAAGAACTTCCTTTAGAGCCATGCCTCATTGTCTTTAAATTACGTTACAGCAAACGAATATTACTAATCAAAGAACCCTGTGAAAAATGTTCCTGTATAAAAATGTACAACAGTGCACTGTGACAACAAAAACTCTTTGTTTAATTACACTAACCACCAATTTTTATTTGTTCAAATTGTTATAGCTATGAAGAACGGCCTTCAGTTGTCACCAAGTAAGTGTTAACTTTACGCGATGAAAAAAGGGACATCATTTTGCCTTGTCACTTTTATTGTATTTGTTGTACTTATAATATTAAAATTTGACACCTCAAGGGAAACTCGACTTATTGTAACTTCACAAAATAGGAACATTTAATTCATAAATACACTAAGCTATGTATAGCCTTTAATATGTATATAACCTACTACATCAAATGGGCCAGGTTTCAGTGTGCATGAAAGATCCATGGCAAAACTAAAAAAAAAGGAAAGGAAAATTACACGCTTGCTTTCACAATTGCTTAACGATTAACTTTTATTACTTTGTCAACCGAAAATCAGTTTGAATTAAAACGACGTTTTTTAGTTTTTATCCTCTCGATTCTCCCCGCAAATATTATTATAAGATTCAAAAACGGTATATTATTAATTATTCAAATGGTTCTCTGAAATTAAATGAGTCGGGTATAATACAGGGTTGGAAAAAAAGTGATGGAAAACGCTTTCACTAATTTTGTATGGGCTTCACTTATTACACAAATTTAAATTTTGTAACAATCACCAACTTGTATTAAGAACCTAGTTTTTGAGACCCAGTTGGGGACATTTTTATCTTTTCAGGGGGGACCGGCCCGTGAGGAGTCAGGACGGGGAAAATCTTAAATGTAAGCATTAGGCCGAGTTTGGTATATCTATCAAATTAAAGGTCCTAGTAAAGAGAAACTTCATTACCGCAAACCGCCACTTAAAAAGGTTTACCCTATCCAGAGTTACGGGCCGTATGGAATTTCATGACAAAGATAATTTAGTAATTTTTGTCTGTTATGTAAATCTTGAAAAACCAATTTCCAACAAAAAATTATTTTTTTTACCTCTTACATTTTGTTGGTATAACAGTAAATAGGGGTTTTCCTGTACTTGTCTTCAAGAAACTGAGGGAGTATTCAATAATTGATCACCATAACTCCTTATCAACATGACGGTCAAGGTCCAGTCCTCCAGCCCTTTTATCTCAGGCAATAACATAAACTGTTTAGGCGTAATACAAACAGTTACTGTCACAGCAAAACTCCACAGTTTTGTGATTTTTAATATACAGCTTGGTTTTTATTCTACGTTTATAAATTTCGTCCACCGTAAAGATAAAGTTGAAAGTCCTTCACTAGAAGGTACTGCGATAAATTTATACTCATTTTTTTACTTAAGTGTTTACATTTTTATTCTACTGAGTTTTAAAAGCTAATGGGGTCACTTAGTGAGTTTCTTGAGAGAATCACGCTGGCTTATGATTTTGGCGTGGGTATGGATTAATCTAGTTCGCTCCCTATGAAAGAAACAGCGCATTTGTTTAATGGACACTTTTCCTTGATTAGGACCACCCAAATTTAGTAAAGTCAACAGTGTTTTAAGAGCAGGTAAAAAGATTTGAATGAAACTAGAACAGTCAAAGATCGCCGAAGAAGAAGTGCGCAGGGCCTAAAATCGGCAAACAACATGAACAAAAATCTTTGGATGTACTCCCAAAACATTTGTTTGAAAATCCCAGCACCTCGGCCAGAGTGGCTGCAGGAAGATCTTGATATTGAGCCATACCTCCAGTGCTTCGAATGTTTTTACACAAAAAACTAAAGTATCCTCACCTTCTTTTAAAGTAACCCTAACCCCACAGAACTTGCAGAGGATGATTTTGATCGAAGGACTGAATTTTTGCGAAATAATGATTGAGAAAGTGTGACGAAATTCAAAAAATTTTAAGTTTGATATTGTTTTCAGATGAAGCTACATTCTTTGTTAATATGGACAAGTTAAAATAGGCATAATTGCCGGTACTGGGCCGACCCAATATATATCCACACTGGATGATAGAAGGCCACACACAAAGGCCTCAGAAAAAAAGTGAATATGTGGGCTGGAATAATAAACAATAATATTGTAGGACCGTTTAGTGTGATAGAATCCGGGAAATCTAACAGGCGAAATTTATTTCAATATGTTGACAAATAACTTTTTGCCAGCAGTGGCGTCGCTCTTACTTGGGGGCAAATTTTAATGCGAGTATGGTTTCAGCACAGATGGGTAGCAACCGCCCCATTACTATTTGCGGGTGTGCGCAATCTGTTAGATGATAGTGTTTCCTAACCGTCTGGATTGGTCGCTCTCCAGGGGTACAGTTCGAGTGGGCCGGCTAAGCTCCCACCGGAATCTTAATCCACTAGATTATTCTTTTTATCGCGTGGGGACTCTCATTCTTAAAAACAGACTAATGTGTATAAAACTCTCCCAAACCAGCCCAAACATTGAGGAGCTGACAAATTCAGTTTATCTAGAAGAAGCATAGGAAGAAGTACAAAACACATATCATCGGCAACCAACCTTCAAACAACCAAAACCCTTCAACCACCACATTCAGACTGCAAAAACAACCGACACACCTCTCAACTCACGCCCGTGACCAAACAAAAACACCCCGACCCGAGATGCTTCAAAATGTGGACTTTAGCTGAGTAGGTCTTTTTATAATAGACACTAGCTCATTGCCAACGAAGTGTTCAGATGAGACAGTCTATGAGACACACGATCATTTTAAAAAGGTATGGTTATCTTTTGTGTAAATACATAGAGGATAATAGGGGTTGGGCTGAAAAAAAAAAAAATTATTTTTTTTTTCAAGTGGCTTATAAATAGTAACCGCACGGAAAAAACTTTGGCAATATATACTCTCATAGAATAAAAAATGTGCAACTGGGGAAAAAAAAAAATTATCTTTTTCAATATCAACGGTAGGCTAGCACGCAAATGGCAAATTAAAATAGTTACGGTTTTTTTGAAAACAAAACTTGTGATTATTTATTAATTTTTTCTCCGGTGTAAAAAACTTTAAAATAATCAAGTCGCTATCAAGTGAAACAAACATGTATAATTTGGACTTAGAAAACCAGACAAATCACACAATAAACCAGTTCTAAAACAAAACAATTGTTTTCTACGGGTTAGCGCAGAACAGCTCTTATAAATACTAATACCGGATAAATTACGCTAAAAGACACGGCCGCAAGTATTACCAAACACATGCCGCGTCCTGCGACAGTCCTTACATCACAAAGCTGCCTTTTAAATCAAAAAGTTTTGTTTTTTAATTTATTTGGTTGTTTTACAAGCGTGTTGGAGGGACTGCTAAATTAATTAATCTCAAAATTCCTTCTTTAACAATAGTTTACTTAGCTATCAAATAACCTTTAATCACTCAGCCATTACCACAACATTGTTTCAATGAAAAATTGTTCATTCGAAGAAATTCAAAAAACAGGAATTTTGACTCCTGTAGGATATATTTTCATCACAAGTTCCCCATTAATCATTCTTGTTTAGGAAGTTTGAAGGCCTGAGAGAGATTGCTCTTTCGCAAAGCATGGCTATAGCTGCTCTTGGCACTTGTAAGTGTTGCTAATGTTCGGTGATGTAGCCCATCTCTGTTGCTTTCAGAACCAAACTACTTTTTGTGAAGCGATGGTTACAAGTTTGATGCATCGTTCAACCGCTTGCGTATGACAAGGAAATTTGTCGAATCTCCATTCAGCTGCGGTGTCCCCAGTCAAGATTTTTGCACGAATTTCTTCGTTGCTGATTCTTCTTAGTAATGGTGGTGGTGACAATGTGGTGGCAGTCCAGTCAATCAGTTCACTGTACTCTGTGGCTTGAAAATTTAATTTGGGTGGATGGAAAGCTCTAATTGACTTTCTTTTGGGTGCTGATGTCCGGCCTTTATGATTCGTCTCAAACCCAATTCTCTTATGTGAGTTCTTTTATCTACTATCATACTCAACATCAAGTTTTCTGGGTGGGCAAAGTAAGCGTTCCTTTCAATAACGGGGTCAATTACTTGAAGCAGATTTTCAGGCAGGAATCTTGATGATTTTACAGTTTGAAATATGTGTTCTGGTCCATCAGTTAAGTACTTGCTTTTTTTGATATTGAACCAAACAGGCATGTATGACTTCAGAATAAAATGAACTACGATTTTATGTTCGTCTGATGGATATTCAACACTCACATACAATCTTAGAATCCTGTTAGCCATTGTTAGCCATCTTGCGTGAGAGAGTGGGCCAGGTTTCACGGTGAGATAAATCTATAGGACAGATTCCTGATTGTACAGCAGAACTTATGTCCAGTAAATACTGTTGGTCCTTGCTCAATATGCTTCGGTCAATATCTGGAATTTCACACTCCACACTAGCAAATTTCACCAAGGGGAGTTTTTTCGCAGTTATTGAGCTCTGTTTCCGATAGGTCCTTTTAAATGTTGTAGGCCCTGTAGTGTCTCCATCCAAAAACTGGAACAAGTGTCCGGAGTGGTAATTCGTTGAAGTGCAAGAGACAAACTGCCCACTGCATTGGCCTTTTCACTTTTCTTCAATTGTTCGAATTACGCCCCCTTTTCCACCCTGTATTTGTAACGGTGCCATCACATCCAATGACGTCTAAATCATCAAGGGAAAGTCCAGTTTTTTTTTAAATAAGAAATTATACTCGTCGGCAATGTTTTGAGCAGATCCAGAACAAGGTGTCACATGACCAACATATACAGAATCCAGGTTCTTGAATGATAGAATAATGTTCTTCCTTAATCACTCTCCGAAAATGCTTTGAATTTACCTTTTCAATCACAATAGTGTCATCTTTCCTTCCATCAAAATACAATCCTTGAAATGTGTTGAGCTCAGCCTGATTCTGCACCTGCAGTTCTGTGCGGATAACCTTTTTCCCCCTTCGGATTTTATTTTTATCAATAACATTAGAATGTTCAGTTTCAGTTATAATACCAAAATCTTGCAAAAGGCTAGAAGCAATAGCAGCTGTTGCTCCTATCAGAAACTCCAAAACGATCACTTGTTAGCGCAGTATTAGTCAATTTAACTCGCATCTGCCATGGTGTCTTTACAACAGGTTGAAACTCTTCATCGCTACTATCCTCATTTCTATTTATTTCAGTTGAGTCAAAGTCTTCTATTTGTGTAGGTTCCATAGTTTTTGAGCACGATGGCTGTGACAATGAGTCAACGTTCGACTTACATCTGCTGTACTCAGTGTTTTTTCTTTTTTGTCTTTGAATAATTTTTTTTGACTCCTTCACATCTACGTTACCAATTTTGCCTCTAAACTATGTTTTCTTTGAAGGTAACAAAACTTAAGTTCAATGACTGGTACTTTTTTTGACTTCTCACATGTACAAACAATCGATACCGGACACTCACACAAGTCAACGGCCTTTCGGCAATTGCAATCTAATGTTATTGTGCATTTGCATGCGGAGATATCAAACAGTCGCAAAGACTTTTGCTTGAATTCTTCAACTTTTTTTTTGAACGAGTCTTTTTCCTTATCTCGTTTGTAGGACTTCATAAGACCTCTGTAACTGTTATTGTAGGCATTGATCATTTGAACAATTCTGTAAAGGGAGACTGTTGGTATTGAGGATTTATCAAATAATTGCTTAACTTTCGGTGCAACAATATTAGAAATTTGTGAAAAAACTGTTGTTGTTCAACAATTTGTTGTTGGTTTCCACAGCTAAATTGTAATGTTCAAGAAAGAAGCACTTTAAAACGTCTTCATAGGAAGGCAGTTTACTTACAGGTAGTTCCTTTGGGTAACCGAATATCGGACAATAAAACTCACTACGCGTAATTTTCTTGGACAAAGCCATGACAACTCAACACACACTCAACTAAGTAACACAAAAGAAGCTTTGACACTGACAAAAGCTGCCGAGTCACTGACGCGAGCTCACAAAATGGCGAAGCAAGCGTACACAACGCAAGGAAATTGTGGGGTTGGGGTACGAGTGGTGGGGGACACGGTACAGTCACATACAAAACGAATCATTCCGCGCGGGACGGCAGTGTTGTAAACTGCGCCTTTTAGCGTAATTATCCGTTATTTAAAGCTGTTTGCGCTACCGTAAATATTGTTTTTTTTAACTGGTTCATTGTGTATTTCTGTTTTCTAAGTCAAATTATACAGTTTTTTCACTATAGCGATTGATTATTTAAAGTTTTTACACCGGAGAAAAAATTATAAAAATCCAAGTTTTTTTCAAAAAACGAACTATTTTAATTGCATTGCGCTACCGTGATATTGAAAAAATAATTTTTTTCCCAGTTGCATTTTATTTATGAAGTATATATGCAAGTTTCCGCGGTATAGCACTTGAAAAAAAAAAATAATTTTTTTTTTCAGCCCACCCTAATAGATAATTTTTAATTTAATTCTTTTGGATAATTGTGTTCCATAAAGTGTCATTTTCAGTCAGAACAGTTTACTTGAGACTGTGAAATTGCGGAGAAATAATAATTAATCAAACGTTACTTATGAAATTCAAACGGCCCGTACTCTGGATAGGGTCAACCTTTTTTTAAGTGCGGTTTGCGGTAATGAGTTTACTCTTTACTAGACCTTTAATTTGATACCAAACTCGGCCTATGCTTACATTTAAGATTTTCGTCCGACTCCTCACGGGCCGTCCCCCTGAAAAAATAAAATATCCCCACTGGTCTCAAAAACTAGGTTCTTAATACAAGTGGTGATGTACAAAATTTAATTTGTATAAGTGAAGCCATACAAAAATTAGTGAAAGCGTTTCCATACTTTTTTTCCACCCTGTATAACATTAATTAAATTGGAATAATTTTGTTCACGACAGACTTTACGACGTTATTTGAATTTGAACAGCCCTCCTATTTTTGTAACACATTTAACAAAATATTTTTAAATTATTGAAATATTTATTGACTTTTCATTTTAATAATTAAAAAGTAATAGGTACTGTTATTTTTTGTGTTAAAATGCACACTATATATCTATATCTGGCCACGATAACTGGATTGTGTAATTGGCAATTCTTTCTTAGGTTTCATATTTATTAAATTCCAAAAATGTTTAATGGTTGAAGATAAATCTTCATATAAATTGTATCAGTCCTACAATTATTTTAACTGATTAACTATGCCTTTACTAGCGTAATATAAACATCACACCTTATTAACATAGTATAAATGCTCGAAATGTACTGAAATCTCCACAAAAATGGCCAACAATAAATATAGTGAAGCCCATTTCAGCTTTCCAGCTCGGATAAAAACTGAAATCTATCGAATCAGCTCAATGGTGCGGTTATCCTCAGGCTTCGTTGTGTCTTGGTATTAAACTGAGAATTTCATCTTATATATACACAAAATAATATAGTAAAGTGCATTTATATATATATATATATATACATAAATGCACTTTACTATATTATTTTCGTGTATAATATATTATATTATATATTATGATTTGATATAATATATTTATAAATATAATGATGAACAATGAATACTACAGCTGGGTTTAATGTGTATACCTTATCTATTTCATAAATAAAAAATTATGACAATTTTAATTACAAATGTGCTATTCGAAATTAATATTAATGTATGTTTCATAGCACAAGACGGAAGTTTTGCAGCTGACTTAATTGATCAATAAAAGAAACTTTATGTTGCATCAGCTGCAGACTCTCTTTTATTGTCATTTTACGATAGTTTTGTGCTGATAGCAAATAAATGAAATGCACTCTATACGGAAACTTCGATAAGAACATTTCCTAACATTTACTGATTTTCAGATGATATTTCAATTACTATTTATAAAATGAATATAATTACTTCTCTTGTAATAGTTTATATATTAATTCTGTATATTTACAGTTAAAGTAAATTTCGTTTATAAAGCAATATATTATATGTATATTTAAATATTAATATAAAAAAGAGAAGATTAAAAACAATTTTTTCAAAAATTTTGATAAGAAGCATCGATGTAAACTGTCTGCTTTTTATAACCAGAAAAATAATGGGATCCACTAATTATTTAACGAGAAAAGTACATAATTAGACTTACGTTTTGACCCTGCGTAAGCGTGACCTATAATACTACTAATATAAGGCAGGAGTCACGTAACAGGCTTTGCTGAGGTTTGCAAGGAAAATTTCAAGTCTGTAGTTTATTTCATTTGGCTAGCGTGTGCATTGTGTAATTAATTACGTCACGTATTACGTCATATGATGATACTCAGATTCTTTACAAATGTATTTAATCTGCACTTTTATCGATGACAGACAATACAAAATTTTCTAGCCTCTCTACAGATAGACTTCGCTATCCACAGCCAATGATATAAGTAAGCTTAAATTACAAATTAGGATGTTTTACTTTAAAAGTTGTGGGAAATTTTAACCCTTCTATGAACATTTATATTGTAGTACATGGTTTAAATCTTATTATTATAATATTGTTTATCTAGATCTTACCAAAAGCGTGCCTGTCAGTAATATTTCATAAACAAAGTAGCAAACACCGAAGAATATTTACGAATAAATAAAAAGTCTTGAAGTAAAAGATGTTGAAAAGATGAAGAAAGGCTGATATAACCATCAAGTGTGATTTACTGTCATAGCACAATTATAGACAGTTAGCTTTGGCCAAAATGTCCCAAAGTTCAAACAAGAAGTTTGTGGCGGAAAGAATAACCATGAGTCCAAACGTTTACATTATAAGTACGTGGCTTCGTCATTAGTCAGGGAAATTCCTTTCATATTGGAAAACAATATGAAAATATGAAAAGGGTGGACATGATGGCAATTTCTTTGCAAATTTTTAAGGTGCAAGAGTGGTTTGTATCTACATTAGTAAAGAAGATGAGGAAATAAAGTTTAAAATTACATTTATTAATTGTAAAATATAGGGCTGCGTTCTTAAAGTGTATTTGTTATAGTTATAATTCGCAATATAAAATTAAACTGGCTGAGTAACTAGTGGATTCTATCCCAGCAGTTGATAGCCTAATAATATTTCTGGCTCTGTGTGAATCCATCTGTATGCACGATAACCTTGTATAACTTTTAACATAAATAAAGAATAACAGGATTTCGGACATTTTCCAATCTTTGTAGTTATAAAAGGTATACAATTGTTTCGAGGATTGGAATCTATCCTCTTCGTCAGGTGGTGGAGGGATTATCTTCCCCACCTGACTCGTGCGCATGCTCTAAACTGTGAATAGTTCCGGTATTTTATCAAGCCTGACTCCAGGTCTTATCGCGACCTGTTATAATTGGCCTCTGCTGATAAGGGGAACTCGATCTTATCTATTGCTGACTGGACCTATTCACATTACTGATAAACTGTCAGAGTCACTCGTGTATTAATCAGACGTAATATCCTAGTTTATCACAAACGTTAGTATAAATGAATTAGGCTGTGATTCTAATTTTATTTTGTCGATAAATACAATTTAAAGTGTAAGCTTATTTACCCGTTTATTGTCCCTAATCCAGACAGTTGTTGCACTTATTAACGTTAATATTATTTCTTTTAAAATTAAGTAACTTTAGTTTATGATAATTTGCCAATGTTTGGTTGTTTAAACTTGGCGTACTGAACCATTCTTATCTGAAACGATACTTACTAACGATATTGTAACTAATTCTTTACTCGTTACAATTAAGAGTTCCAATACAGGCCCCTCTGGAAACTCCCACCTGTACGGAACTAATTGAGATAGAGAAATACGCGAAGTAACTTTAGGTTATGATAATTTGCCAATGGTTGGTTGTTTAAAACTTGGTGTACTGAACCGTCTTATCTGAACGCTACTGACTAACGATATTGGCTAACGAATTCTTTACTCGTTACGAGCAAAAGTTCAAGTACAGGCCCCTCTGGAAACTCCCACCTGAACTGAACTAATTGAGATAGAGAAATACGCGCGTATCTCTAGCAAATCTCACTCGCTACGAAAAGAACGTGCACATGAACGATGTTGACATTTTGGTATGGATGGTTTGCAATGCCTAAAAGTAAAAAAGTTGCAATAGATAGCTTATGCTATGTGAGTAAACACGAGTTGAAGAGATGAATAGATTCTTTATTGTGACTCCAAGTTTTTAATGGAATTGTGAAATTATTTAAATAGTTTATAATACATTTGTTCTTCAGTTACAGTATTTAATTTTTGTCTATTTCAGAAACCATTACGCGATAACATATAATTGGAGGAGCGTAGCTGGACGGCTTGGCGCATCAAATCATTTCCCTTTTATCTGGTTATGTTCAGTTCACTCGTTAAAAGTTGTGTCCATTAAAACATCACTTCAATGCCTTTGACAACTTAAAACTACAGTTGTCACTAAATGACACAGTATATGTAGAGTACATAATCTTTTCAACACCTGTTCGTTAAATATGGTTCACATGCTCTTGTATAGGTGAGTATATATTCATCAATAGAATTTAAAAATAAATATATGGAAACGTCGTTATAATACGTTAAATATATTTATTTGCAATATAAATGTTGTGTACAATTTTTAAAAGTTGGTGGTTTTATAGTTGACAACCATATTTAATTATTAAAAGAATATCAAAAATATTTATAACACATATAGTGAATTATACCATTTTTATATACAAAAACAATAAAAAGTAAATAAATTGTAAACATTACTAGATTTAAATGAACTATTGATGTAGAAATAAAATCTAACATGACTAAATATTAAATATATTTTGATGTCAGTGGAGTACGACTTAATAGTCAGTTGAACTTCAAAAGTATACGCAATTTGAAACTATGCCTACTTAAACATCTGTTTGTGTACGACTGGAATAACTGCAGAGGCACAACTTGCTGTTGAATGTTCCCTTACAGCCCTGATTACCGCTATAAAAAGATAAGCAGTTAGAGCTAACTCAATGGCCTGGATCAACTTCATCGTAACTGCCACTTATCCTGGAACTGGTCATCCACTGTTGTGTGTCAGAAAGATCTACGGCACTGTAATTATATGTATAAAAATAAACAATTAAAAATGGCGAATTTTTTCGTTAAGAATGATCAGAATTAATAAAAAAGCCGGTTCGTGTTGTGCGTTCATACAAACTATTTCAAATAGTTTGATAAAATAGTTTCCTTACTCTGTGCATGGAATGTGCCTCCGTCCTGGAAGCAGATCATTAATATTCTGAAGTCATAACAGCTAAATGTAAACTAAACAATGACCGTTCCATTCCGGATAGCTAATTCTGAAATATTCTATTTTAATGTCATAGAAAGTTATTTTTAGAGTCTCAAAATCAACAGTATTGGATGTTCGTGCCAAGTTTCAGAAAGTATTACATGACATTCCCATAAATTGGGGTAAATAAAATTAATATTAGTGTTAATCTGAACTTTTTCAGAAAGAAACGTAAAGTTTGGTTGGTTTTAACAGTTAATTATCGAGTAAATAGACAATCTCGTTTTTATAAAGATGTATGGACTAGAGAATTTTACTTCATTTTAACTATGAGTAAAAATGTCTAGAAATTATTCATTCTATGATTATTATTATTTGAGAAAAAAAATATTGTGAACTAAAAATAAAAGTAAACCTTACATTAACGTTTTTCACAGTTAGAAAGAAGTAAAATCATGTAATCATCCAGAATATTGCATTATTGAGCTTTCCAGGAATTATAACTCTCTTGCTGTAGAGAAACAATCTCTAGTAAACAAATATAGAATCCAAAGCTGTTGGATCTGTAATAAACACACAGCAGCGGTGTAAAAAAAGGCAGGAATTTTATATTGATTGGCTGATGTTGAAAAAAAACCTTCGAAAATATTACTATTTGACACAACAATAAGGCTTCCTTATCACACGCTGCCAAGTTTTGAATACTCTGATGCTGTCATCTATGTTGAACTAACGTTCCTTCTTGATTATTTTCTAAACGCTCTTTTTCCTCGGTTAGAATGGAAGTTTAGAACGCTGTTACGTTTTGAGTGAATTGACAACTAGTTTAACAACTTGTGTATTGAATTGAGCTTTCCTTACTCTGTGCATGGAATGTGCCTCCGTCCTGGAAGCAGATCATTAATATTTCTATCATCATTAATCATTAAACTTCGTAAATATTTGTACTATATAACCAATTTTGTATAACTAGAGACATGGTCTTTGTTTTGCCACTTGTGAAATCACGTACAACAAAATTATATGAACGAATTAATAAACCTGTATAAAAAATGCAAAATATACAAAAAATTAACAATTACATCCTACGTATTATTTCAAATACGGCATAGAAATAGATCTTTCTATGAAATATCCCAGAGATATTTCAAACTAAACTGGCGTAGTATATTTGAAATTTGTTGAAGTTAGGATAGTTTTAACATTTTTTACAAAATTTTGAATTGTTTAACCAATGAGAGGATTTATTTTTATAAACCACTTTTTGCACGCCAAATAGTAGTTAGTGCCATGTGTCTTTATAAGTGACGTTAGAAACCATTTGACAGGCGTCCTCTGCCTGGCTTTTTATTAATAACAAAAAATTAAATAGAAGTTAGTTTAATAAAAAATATAATAATATAAATTTCTGTATTTTGTGCTAAGCTATCACTTTTGCTCTTTAACTAAATAATGTATCTAAAGACACAAACTAGATGGGGTTTAATAGTGATCACATGGTTTTATTACCCATATTTATTTCCATAACAATAAATACAGGAATATTCATTGAATAATGTTTTCAACTGTACTTTTTTATTTGTAAAGTATACCATAATTGTATTTGCTCTTTACTTTTTCAAATATATCATATAAACAATTATGTAGCCATAAGAATTTAAATAAATCATTTAAAAAGAAGTAAAGTAAGCCATTTGCTACATGATAATGATAAAATAATCGTAAAATGAAAAGAAAGAAAACCTAAACGTAAGGTTGTTCCGTAAATGGACTACAATTGGCTTTTATGACACAGGCTTTCACGGGCAATGGGAATGACCGGCTAAACAGTAAATTTTAAAGTCTAAGAAGACAACAGTGTAAGTCCAATTAGCAATTGCAAACATATCTTATTTAAAATAACGTAATTAGATTTTCCTATGTAATAATTCTAACTATTATAAACGTTGTCTTGTAAATAAAATACAAAGGGTATTTCCATTAGCAAACTAAAACTTAAATCTGTTTAATTGCCTTGGAAAAAATTCAGTGAATAGTTAAACTCTATTTTCTAGCTTAATGTGCTTAAAAATCATGAATTTATGATAATATATTTTTAGAAATTATTAAATACAATCTATTTATGTCATATTTTTTATGTATTATCTATTTCTGACAGTTGTATTTTCAAAACGTTAGAAAACATCTATGGATTTAAAAAATGTTAGATATATAAAAAATAATATAAAAAATTTACTAAATATTTACCCATTTCATCAATCACCACATGTTATATTGTGAGTTTATATTTATAAATTTATAAAATAACGACTATTTTCTAAATTTAACAGTATTAAAGAGCCGGATTTTTAATGTTTTTACAGTAGATTTTTTAATTAATGTTTTGAGCCACTAAATAAGAATAATATAGTAATTGAATTGACTTTTTGTTTCTGTGGAATTGTATAATAAATTACTAATACAAAAACCAGAAGAATTATATCTCTTTGGGTATTATTTCACTATTTATTTTTAAAGCCATATTTTGTAATACCTCAAATCCTGTCTAGGTAAAATTTTTCAAAGAATAATAAGGGACTAAACCTTAAAATTGACATAGATGAAACTGTAGTGACACAACTACAGAAATGTATTAATAGATGAAAGGTTTTCTAATAATTCCAGTCATTTAATTTATTTTCTAAGTTTTTGTTGGAAGATATCAGTTGTGTTTTTCATGAATTGATTGACACTAAGGCACTGTCCTGTTTGCAAACGTAACTTTATGCAAATACAACTCTTATTCATTCAAAAGTTTGCCGACTCCCCTCTTCCGTTAGATGAAACTGCGAACTTTAAATTAACCAGCCGAGTCATGGATTTTAGCCACTTGGACTTTATGAAACATAAAATGCAATGTATCAAATCGAAGACTAACATTGTTTTAAATACAGTTTTTATGTTACTATAGATACGATACAAAAACAGAATCATATTAAAAATTCTGAGAAAGGTGTTATATATGTGGTTATTTTGACATTTTGGTATAGCTATGACGATATTTTATTTATTCCATCGCTACTTAAGTAACAAAATATTGTTACGAATACAATTTTATTTCTGTATGATACGTTGTTTTAATATTGCTTCAGAAACAAGTTCAATTTCCTTTAAACTGTATAACTTCTCTGTTGATACTTCTAAATTGTTCTCTTCTCAATCATGAGATCTCTTGTTGCTCTTCTGTTCTCCTAAATCTATAAAACTCTCTCTGAAATCCTCCTTATAATGTTTTACATTTAAATATGTCAGATTTGTCAAAGAAGGGGAATACAAAATTTAATTTTATTTATTTTTGTAATTTTAGTTTTTTCTTGCATTTTTCTTAGAATATGTTAGTCAAACCTCTTTCCTGATTATTTTTAAAGAAATAAATAATCTAAAAGCTTTTTCCTAAATACTGAATTCTAAATGAGTTAATGATTTCAGTTATGACTCCCAAAAACTGACAAACTGATAATATAGTATTTTTTTATTTTGTCACAAATAAGCCTAATTAGTAATTAAAGAAATAAACAGGAATATCATTTGTAAAGGTGAAATAGGCTGTACATTATTGGCTTAACTCTCATTAGCCACAATATTGGATTGATTGCAGTCACGTGCTTGCAGTAGCGGGCCCTTGTAATTGGCTAATTTGATTTCTAGGCATTAACATTCGTCTACATCTACCCGCAATAAACTTTAATTATAATGCCCTTTACACAAACAGAGCAACATAACGATGACGTGAGTTATTGCAGCAGTTGTGTTTAATGGCAAGAAATAAACGTACTGCTATTGTACGCTTCATGTTGTGTCCATCCGTTTGTACTCTATAAAGAGAATCTGTGGGTATAGTTTACATTTCATAAAACTTCAATTTAATGTCATACGAACCTCACTAATAAAATTTATGAAAATCATGTTTATGCATAGTTTGCAATACAACATTCTTAAATCTGTATGGGTTAATCATGTGAGACGGTAAACAACATTGCTGCAATCGAATGAAAAAATTTGCCAATTTTTGAAGGAATATCATTTAGTTACGGTTATATATATTGTTTTATGAGGTTAAAAAGAGATAAAAATCTCAATACTTAGATTCCAGGGAAAATTTGAGACTATATAATGAACTAATCGGATTTTTATGGTTATGTGGAAATAACTTTTACTGCATGGTTGAAACCATAATAAAGAACTAAGTTTTTCCTTTGCCAATATAAAAATACTGAGCCTTTAATCTAAGCCTGTTACCGACAAAAGGATTTACATGGAAATGCGTCTCTAAGGGATAAGAGAGAGAGGTACAATGATGCTTTCCTTGTTCGATCCCCTTGAAATATGCTTTTTCTCATAAACAAGCATCTGTAAAGGAAATAGGGATCAGTAAAACTAATAAGCCTATTTTGTATTGAGCAACTGAAAAACGGTTCATTATGTGTGCAAGAGTTTAAGTGAAAAAAGTGTATATTTTTTATATACAGTATTCATGTTCATAGGAAGACTTATAACTGTATACTTTTATACTGAGTAATATTCATAATTAATGTGTTCCTTTAGTTAACAAAACACAATACTAAACTATGTTTATCCCGTAATGCAGGAAGTATAATATAATAAAAGCATCGCACTTCCATTTTATAAAGATAACTTTAATCCTTACATTGGATCTTCGAGCGTCCCTGTTGTGTGGTTCACTCGCCATCAAGCAGAATAGATAAGGAATTAAAAATTCTTGGCTCTACTACTATTAGCTTCACGATAAGGCGACAAATCCTGGGACAAGAGCATTTGAGAGTTGATTGTGGTTGAGACGTCTATTTTTTAGTCTAAGGAATCCATCACACGCATACCGGAAGTATAACCCTTATGAATAGCGAGTTTCAGTATGATTTTTTTAAATGTATTTCACATGGATAATAAGTTTATATTTTATTATGTTTTAACATAACACCAAGACGCTTATTATTAAATTATTAGATGTTTATAATATTTACTTATCACGAAATGTACCCTGTTTGCCTATTAGCACATGGGTTCTCGGTAAATGTAAATCGTACAAGAAAATGTTGTCTGGTTGGAGAAAACATGAAAAATATTACTCTGGGAGGTGAGAAAGATTTTGCACTAATATAGTTTTGAACACGTTCCAGCCATCATTTTGGTTTCTTTATTTCGTTGAAAGATGTTGATGTAACTGGTACACTAATTACGATAAGATAAAATATAAACTAAGTTTAAATAAATTTTATCATTTTTATTTATTATTTCACTGCCACATTCATAGTTCTCCACAAAAAATTTCTCGTCTGATTTTTATTTTTGGTCACAGAAGTAACCCCCTACCAGTTTACGTAGAATAAACTAGATTGTGCACTTATGTGGTGCAAACCGGAACTCTCCAACAGAGTATAGATCATTTTTCGTGTCAGACAGGTGAACTTCGTGTGGTCATTCTTGGATAAAGATAAAGCTGCAAACCTGTAGTAGCAGACATTGTAGGTTCCTGAAACTACAATTAAAATTAAAAATAAATAAAGGTGCACTATTAATTAATAAAGTAAATATATAAATTACACCGATATTCCAATACAATCCAGTTTCCATTCACCCGTCACTTCAAATTCTCAATAAGTGGACTGGAGGACGTACATGACCTAGTTGCTTCTAAAAATAATCAATAAACTACTTTTAAAACCTCATTTCCTCTAGGATACCAAAATATGAAACAGAAAATCAATAGGAAGTTTGAGGTATTAGTACCAACGATGTTATATTGATTTATTTAAGAGATAAAGAATGTAAAGGTTGATAGCTTTCAATAAAAGACTACGCTGTTTTATCCTTCTGATGTCTGGAATCAAGTTGGGGTCCTAGGAATATTATTCGACTTAAAACCAATCTCACATTGGACTATACACCGTTCCAAATAACCTTAAACCACGTTTGCTAAAAGGTTAATTATATTTCAGTATTCCTATAAAATGCTCTCTAAAAAGTGTTAGTATATTGAATATCATTGATAAAATATTAAAGGATGGTTTATTTTATTATTTTAGTTCAAAAACGATTCTAAGAATTTATTTTGCAGACGGATATTAAATTAAATTAAATCTATCTATTATTTCCTTATTAAACATTTTACCAGAGCATTGAGGTATAATCAATTTACGTATTAAATGGAACGTTTGAATTATAAAAAAATATGTTTCATGAAAATACTTATTCATAGCTTTAATCGAGAATGGGAACAACAAAGGAAACTCATTTCTCCATTAAAGTTGGTTATGATTCCACTTTATTTAACATTTAAAAACAAGCCAGTGTGTATTTTAACGAGAATCTGTTCTCCAAGAATTTAGTCCATATTGACTTACTTTACTATTTATCTGCCCAATCACTTTCTGAAGCTGTACCGTTTTTATAGCACATATTTTAAATTTATATGGAGCTAATACTTTATAAATTAAACAACTTTTCGGAAATACTTGGTTTATTCCGAAATTCGAGTTTACCAAAAAAATTAACAAAGTTTACAAACTTTTGATTCGATTTTCTTCAAAACTTCACACAATCGAACAAATCTAATTAAGAGTCTGATTAAAAATGAATTAAAATTAAAATGAAACTAAAAAATTTATACTTCTCAAAAAATGGTTTAAATTAACAAAATAAAATAAAAGTTCTCTTCTCAAAATACTTCAAAATCAATATAACACAAAACTTGATATTAACTTTATGACCAAAATTTTAATTTACAATACTTCAAAAAATGTAATTAATTCTCAGACTCTGAAAGATGGGAAACTTTAGAAATTTTAATTACAACAGTATAAAAAATCAAAGATATTAACTAAACGCTGGTACGGGACTTACTACTTTGAAGATTACGGAGGCTGATAGGGATTTAATACGCACTGAAGAAAAATTAAAAAACTTGAAATTAAATTTTACACGCGATAAAAAATGGAATTACTCTAAATCCCACACTATAGGGTTAGAGGAAGAGCTGCGATTCTCAACAGGACCTTGTCGTCGTGGCTTCAAGACTCGAACTGACCAGCGAAGCGGGGAGGAAACGCATCACCCGATACGTCACTGACCGATCAGCTGATTGCCGGTCCAACTGAACAAAAAAAATGTCCACGCACCGCGTCTAGTTAATAAGAGCCTACTTCCTACCGCGATTCAGCATAAAGAATTTGAACTATGGTACATATTTTCCCTAGCCCGAAGCTGCAATCACGGTAGGAACCTAAACCTTTAAACACTCATCCCGGACTAAGTACAATAATATCCCTCCACATGCAACACTTTTAAATAACAATCTTTTGTACTTATCACTACGTGGAGGCTGTGATGTGTAGTCCGAGGGGTGATGTGGTAGGAGTGTCCGACGTCCAGTGTGGCTACCCCAGGTAGCCATCCGCAGTAGAGGGATTGTGGTGGGTGAAGGAAGTCGAGGCAGGTAGCCTTTCTCCAATGATTGGTTGCGGCCGGTGCAGTGCGGCGGCTCCCTCGTTGGATCTCTCTCGTGGTTGGCCTGGCTTCTGGTTCCCTAATAGCACTGCTACCTGCTCCTCCAATCTTAATATACAATTTCAGCCAGCAGAAGGCATTGAGCTCTTGGAAGGAAATATTTCATTCTCCTTTTTACAAAATATTCCCCCTCCGGTATAATTGTTATGGCTGTCAGTCTTTCACGCGTGATTCTTATTGTACGCCTGCGCCGAGTGCTCCACGAATTGTAAAACCATTACCAAGATGTTGTTAATTACAATACAATCAATTTTACAGGGATTACAATGGCACAATAATCAATTGTTTAACACACAATAAACTTCTTATAGTGATAGAAAAAAAAAATCAATATTACCCTGTCCTTCCCTACATTTGAGAGGAAACAGGGAAGAAATATTCCACTATCAATTACAACTCATTGTATAACCAAAATAATAGTTACCCTGTCCTTCTCTATTGGAAGGAACAGGGGACAACAAACACCCACAACACATTTACCAAAATTATCCCCTGTCCTTCTGACATTTGAAGGAACAGGGGAAAAAAGAGACATATATCTCATGATATATCACAATACCTCTGTGTTATTTACTTTATACACCATTAATGCCATTCATGTGTCCCTGAAAATTACATGGTTTACAACAACACTCCTATCTACTACACTTACACTGGCATTTTATATTATGACTTCTCCACCTTCAGCCATACAATTGCTGAACATAAAAACGTTCACGTCACATCAACCCTTTAATTATAATTCCAATATTTATTTGTATTATTATAATAAACTACTGGACTCCTCATGACTTAACTTGTGTTTTTGTGTTTTGGGCCAATATTAATACATAATTATATAATGCAATTCTTGAAGTTAATTTAGAAATAAATTATATTGCCAATATTTCTTGTTTGTAGACCCATCTTCAATTCCTTTTCGACAATATAATTATCCTGATAAATACAAACATACTGACCTTTGCGCGGGGGTTAATGTTTTATAGAGTTTCTAAAAGTTCACATTTTCGTATATTTAAATTTTAATTTAGAAAAATGCATCCTTAAAAAAATAAAAAGAAAACAAACTATCGTTATTTTAAAACAAAAAACAACATTTTTACCCAGGAATCAATAATTCATTGTCTATCTGCTCGACAAACATTTAACATGGAAAAAATTATTCATTATATTGCCCAGTCCTATCTTTTACCATCATGTCATAAATGCTATCACTTATCGGGCTCACTTACTTTTCACTTATCAGAATGTCACTTCGCTTTCCACTTATCGGGTTCAATCTTGTAATCTAAACTTTACGATACGGACTTCTTCTGAAACAAATTACTATTTTTACAAGGGGCCGAGTTATTACCCAGCTTGATTACATCCGGAACCTTTTTACCAATTGTTACACAAGGACGCTTCTCTCAACAATAATCCTTTCTCCTGTCCTCATTGTTCTTGAACCTGTCTATAAACCCATAATTAATTTATAACCCCTTTCCCGAGTTATACTAGCATTGCGCGCGCGAGAGTCCGCGAGATATTATTAAATTTTCAAGGGCGGACCCTCCACATTTTTCTAAGTTTATGACCGGTGTCAGTTTCCAAAAAAAGCATTTTCCGTCCTAAAATTTTATTTCAAATTATAATTCCTTTTTGAGCAACAGATCCACATGCGCTAGCTCCATTTTTATTGTTGAAAATAATTTTCTTAAAATAAATCAAATATTCCAAACTTCCACAAATATTAATGTTCTAATGTCTCATCAAGTCGTATACACACTACACATAAATTATGCAGGTCTTTATACACAATGTTCAAAGTTCATTAACCAAGTCTTATACAAAGTCTTTATACAAGTTACACACACTTACAGGTATCCAGACCAAGTTTTATGCAAGTTTACCACTGTTCTTTCCTGTAAATAAACCTGTTGTACAAGTTATATGCTCAAAAAGAAATAGCAGATATATCGCGCAAATTATGTACCGTTTTTATAGCACACTATTTTAAATTTATATGGAGAGCTAATACTTTATAATAATTAAAACAAACTTTTTTCGGAAATACAATTGGTTTATTCCGAAATTCGAGGTTTACCAAAAAAATTAAACAAAGTTTTACAAACTTTTGATTCGATTTTCTTCAAAACTTCACAAACAAGTCGAAACAAATCTAATTAAGAGTCCTGATTAAAAATGAATATTTAAAATTTTAATGAAACTAAAAATTTATACCTTCTCAAAAAATGGTTTAAATTAACAAAATAAAATAAAAGTTCTCTTCTCAAAAATACTCAAAATCAAGTATAACACAAAACTTGATATTAACTTTATGGACCAAATATTTAATTTACTAATACTTCAATAAAATGTAAATTAATTCTCAGGACTCTGAAAAGATGGGAATACTTTAGAAATTTTAATTACAACAGTATAAAAAATCAAAGATAGTTAACTAAACGCTGGTACGGGGACTTACTACTTTGAAGATTTACGGAGGCTTTTTTTTGGGAAATTGAGGGATTTAATACGCACTGATAGGAAAAATTAAAAAACTTGAATTAAATAAAAAAAAAAAAATTTACCACGAACGAAGATTAAAAAATGGAATTACTCTAAATCCCACACTATAGGGTTAGAAGGGAAGAGCTGCGATTCTCAACAGGACCTTGTCGCTCGTGGCTTCAAAGACTCGAACTGACCAGCGAGCCGGGGAGGAAACGCTATCACCCGATACGTCACTGACCGATCAGCTGATTGCCCGGTCCAAACTGAACTAAAAAAATGTCCCACCGCACCGCGTCCCTAGTTAATAAGAGCCTACTTCCTACCGCGATGTCATGCATTAAAGAATTTGAACTATGGTACAAAAGCCTTAAACTGTAAGGTTATTAATTTGTTTAAAATCAAACAAAATATTTAATAACATCTGTTCAGCAAAGAAGAACGTTATATATATTTACTCGCTCTTTCATATTTGACAGAAAACAGTTGACATTATTTTAAACTTTTACTTTGTCTTTAAATTTAGAAAAGAATAACCCTCCGATGTATTCCACAAGTACGGTCGTGATTGTGTTCGGTGTGAGCAATTAGGAAAATCAACAGCGGAAATGTTCCATCTAAAACCCCCCAAGACACTGTTGGTACAACGTCCATGAAAGAAAATTTTTCCATCACACTCTAAATATAATAACAAAAATACAAGATGTACATTAATATGATTGTATGATAAATGGTGTAAATTTTATGTCACTACTTATTAGGTTATAAAGTGTAAATAAAATATAAATTACCAAATAATTAATATTAACAGATGACTCCATTAATTTGTATATTAGCAACAAGCCTACTAGTGCAAAATAGTAAAAAAAAGGAAAAAAGGTGCATAACGTTACCTGGCATTAGTTAAAGTAAAGAAGGCTCAAGGGTCCTCACTGACACAAACGGGGACCATCGACTTAGAGATGACTTCAGAACAACACACCAACGGCGCGGGCAGGCGGGCTGCATACAATACAGGACAATCTCTCAACCGTCACACATCTAATATTTAGCATTCACGCGCGACGTTATGCTTGTACTCTGATATCTTGCCGATAACCACCGTAACCCGCTACAACACTGCGTCCATTAGCCTAAGCATGGTAAAGAATGCCTTAGTTACAAGGTGTACGGGGAACATCTCACAATTTAAAATTACCCCGATGTAGATCGGAATATTAACACTTTCGGTATTCTCGTGCGCGAGACGCGGGGTAGAGGTGGCACATTTCCTGCTTTTCTCACAGTCGTGGTCAAAAATCTATTAAAACTAATAAAGAAACTTCTCAAGGATAGGGTTAGAAAGTAGAGTAAAATAATCAGGTTTCAACACCTTTGTTGGAATAATCCTGTCTCCCGTAGTGGCCAAGTCGTATACAAGTTACATGTTATCTCGTGTGAAAATGGACTAAGTTTTATTAGAAAACTTCTTTAAGACTTGTCCGGCATTAACAATGTCAGTTTCACCTCCAGTATACGAGTAGAACAGGCATCGACGTCCTTCCCCTGCTCTCAAGTAGGGATTAGGTTCCATTTAATATTAGACTTTATTTATTCTAGACATTACAGAATATAAGAGATTATGAGAAGTAGATGGCATGTACATATAATAAAAGTAATAATATTTTTAAATTT